>NW_028297171.1:2143884-2343884 GCF_055798465.1 Pogonomyrmex barbatus | reverse complement strand
GTTTACTGATAAAATGAAGATAGAATAATTCATCTCTCGATTTAGTATATCTATATTATAGCAAATAATAAAGGATACAAACAGAAAAAAGAGAAAATATATAAAACATTATTCTTTTGCTTTTTATTTTTTTTTTTTTAATTTTCGTACTCGTATGAGATTTTTCATTCTTCCAAAAAATCCTAAAGTATTTCGAGAGCTACTCGAGGATACATGCAGTGGCTTTCGGTCATGGGTTCAAAAGTTCTTCAGGATGAATTATTTCGTCTGCTGTAGACGGACTTTCCTAAATCTTTCAGAACGCTTTTGTGTAAGCGTCGCTCCAACGTAAACATTTGCCTCTTTAATTGACTTACGCGTACGTCAGCCTGAGAATTCGATCTTAAAGCCATCATCGTGCTTTGAAATTTGTTATAAACGAATTATACCAATATTTTTATATTATCTTATTATTTAATAGAATTTACTTGATTGAAATTAAAGTGACTTGGCAAATGCAATAAAAAACAATTCAATTAAATTGAATTATAAAGTTGCTGCAATTAACGATCTTACCTGATAAATGTAATTATTCACATCGGTTATTTTATATTTTACAAAAATATTTATTACAAGAATCGAAGAATTGTTTGAATTAAATATTATTCTAATAATTTAAGTTTTCATCGAAAGATCGTTACTTTTAGAAAATATCATATGAGAGGCGCTATTAAAAAAAAAAAAAAAAAAAAACAAAGGAAATTTGATTCGATTTTCTGTTTTAAATTTCTTCTAATTCTAAACTTCCGAAATAATTTGCTCTTCTCAAACCTATATTTTGTGGTTTTCTTCATTTTTGAGATCGTTTACCACCCACATAGACTTTTCTCCCTTCAATATAGCACTGTAATTTTTACTTATAATTGATGATCCTTCATCTCTTAGATCAATTTGTCTGACAATTACTACCTCCATATTTGCTCTCATGTCTAACATTAAATTAAAAACAAAATGAAAGGAAACATTTTGGATTTTAGAGATGACATTAATGACAGAGACAAGATTAATTTTTAATGGAGACATATGTCATCAAGTATTTTTGTTTCTTCGCAGAATGAGTCGTGTTTGCAATCTGCTTCGAATCTCGGCCACGAAGAACCGACAAAGAGCAAAGGACGAACGGGTTGGCCGCAGCACATGTGGGCTCTCGAATTGAAGCAAGAATCATCGACCAACCAGATGCAATAAAATATACCGAAGACACCACTGTCAAAACATATCCACGATATTTCACAAAATATCGTTCGAAACGATCGTTCCTTTTTAGCCTGACATTATTTTTTTACCGTCGAAAAAAGGGTGGCCCGCAATTTAGCAACTAATATATCTAATGCGTCTTTCAAATATTTTCAAACGATTCGTGGAACAAATTTACGGCGAGAATTTTGATAATTACTGAGCGATAATATGTATTGTTGATAAAATAATGTTTTACAAAACAATTCCAAATCTCCAGAAAAATGCGGCCAAGCAAAAAATATAATTATTCGGTAAGAAGAATAGTATTGTTTGTATATAGTATGCATTTGTAATTGTTGTGTATGTACAGGGTTTTGTTCCTCCTATAGCAATCGATGTTGAAACTTTTAGCCAAAGAACATTATTTTACCGATGAGTCTATTATTTTCATAAGTTGATAACGATGCGATTAAGTTGTAATTATGATTTTGAATTCGTGTGGATTGAATTATTAATTAGAATTAAGAATCTTTGTAAAGTTTTGTATAAAGTATCGTTACAGAAATGTATAAAATGTCACTAGCAATAAACAATGTACTATAATAAAACATAATATCTTACTTTTCACCTTTCTAACTTATAACTTATAACTTAATAACTTATTTATAAATCTATAGATTTTTCACATTTAGAAAAACAGAATGAAATTTTCGCATTTAGAAAAACAGAATATATGTATATGTATTTTTAATTGTGATATAAAGAAATTTATAATAATTTATAAATACTAGAAATATATATTTTTTATATTTTTATATTATTAATGTCTATATCGTATTTTCTTTAACGATAATGAAAGTGAACCCTCGAGTTATCCCTACTTGTTTTTAAATATACATCATTTTGTAGTTTTTTTAGTTTTTTTATAAATATATATTCTCAAATACATTTCGTAAAAGAAGAAGTCGTGAGAAGTTCTCTTTCTCTATCTTTTCCTTCTATTCAGCTGGTCCATTATAGACGGAGAATTCATTGTGTGAAGCGGTTGGTTTCGGATTTCTGGCTACTCTGGCGCCAGTACTTGGTCCCATGTAGTATCTGGTACATGTAGTCAATATATATCCCGAAGAGAAAATATTAGTGCTTATCTGTCCCTGCACGATGGTAGACAATATCTCTGATGAATGAACATCCTCTCTCGTTTTGTTTTCGAATTTGTATTGTCGTATTCGGTTATTTTATATCAAAAATATATTATAAAAATATTTATATATTTATTACATTACATTTATATTTTTAAGAAAGTTATTTACTAAAAATTAAATATTAAAGTTAAAATCTGTAAATTAATTTTTTAACGTTATCAGATTAGTCAAGAAAATTCTTTATGTCCAATAATTTTGTGCGACATATTTTAACTTTAACTCCAATGAACATCCTCTCTCGTTTTATTAATTTTCGAATTTGTTTTGTAGTATGGTTATTTTATAAAAACATAATATATTATAAAAGTATATAATGAGAATATTTCTGTATTTATTGAATCTTTAAAAAAGTTATTTACTAATAAAAATTAAATATTAAAGTTGAAATCTATAAATTAGTCTTTAAACATTATCAGATTAGTCAAAAAAAATTCTCTTCTACCCAATAATTTTGTGTGACATATTTTAACTTCGATAAACTTCAATATTTAATTATTTACTCTTATTATCTCTTTTAACGTTGCTTATCCCAAAGTTTTCGAGATTAAGTTTATTTAACGGCACCCGTTCAATTAATTAATCGGCGTGATTAATTTTCAGTTTTTGCTACCAGGAACTTTGACTCTCGTGAGACTAAATATTTGCGACTGTCTTCGATGGCATCGGTCCATCAATGTCCGTCCGCGCCTAAACAACGATTCCAAGCCGAAGACGACATTGTCGGTCTTGTGTATTGTACGAGTGATCGCAAAGTCCGGGATCGATATTGCCGAGGCGATTGACGAGCCGTTTGTTTATCGCAACGAGTGGCACTATATTATGCGCGAGCGTGCACGTTCGCGAAGCTTCGAGAATGTTAATAGTTGGGCCTCGCTGTGTTGCCTCGCCGTAAACATTTCAACCGGCTTCACCGACGCTGATGAAGCCTCGTATTTTATTAACCGACCCTACGATTCTCTCGTCTACGTCTATTAAACCACGATACTATACTAAGTGACAAGTTGGACATCGACAGTCCATTTACATTGTTTACATTATTGAGATCAATATATTAATTAAACTATATCACCGTGTAATAAAAAAGGATTATTTTTTTTTATGCATAAAAAAATTAATATGCCTACGAAAGAGACGAAATCTAATATAAAAGTACATTCCGCGAGAGCAAGTTATTTTTTTATGTATATTTGAAGTTTGAAGGAGGTTACTTTGCAGTGCGAGATAAAATTTTGTCTAAAAATCATACATTTTCATGTAAAATTGATCGCTAAATCCGAAAATGATAAAATTAAAGCAGATTGAAGACAAGCGAAATGATAAAAAAATGCATTTTTAGTCAAAATTGTCCAAATTTCTCTTTTTTTCGGCCTTTCTACAGTTTTCTTTATCGATGAATATTACGTGAATGCACTTTAATATTTTAACAACAATTTGACATTTCACAGTCTACTTAATTTATATTTAGCATGTAAAACAAAAGCAAAACCAATAAATAAAGCAAAACAAAACTTAAAATAAAAAAAAATACAGCGCCCGGATCATAATAATTTTTGCAATATTTATTTATAGTTTGGTTTATTTGTACTTCCAAAATACTTACGCAGTATCTTGAAAATCACATTTTCTTCATCAACATTCACAAAAAAAAATCGCAGAAAGGTAAAAAAAAATTTGAGCGATTTTTTATTAAAAATATATGTTTTTTTATCTTTATTTTATTCTGTTCTAATAGCTTTAATGTTATGTTATCATTTTCAGATGTAGTGATTAATTTTACATGAAAATGATTTTTAACAATCACAAAATTATCTTGCACCGGAAATGATCTCTTTTGAATTTTAAATATTTAAAAAAAATAAATAACATGATATTGCAGAGAAAAATGCATTTTTGTACTAAATTTTTTTACTTTTATGGATATATTCGATCTTTTCGTGCGTGAAAAAATTGTTTTTTAATTACACTAATGTATTACATAATTATCTTTATTAAATCTTTATAGAACTCTGCAAGAATGTCATTTCTCATAAAGCTTTATGACAAATTAAAATAAATTCTTGAAAAGTGCTAAAAGAATAAAATTAAACTCATAATTTACCTCATGTAAGATTTTAATTAACTAAATTTTTATTTAAAATAATTGAAACATTTAAAGACAAAAATGACGATCGTCTACTACAAGAAAGTAACGAATATTTCTTATAAATTTTTGCGGCAAACTATAGACTAAACTTTCAAAACGCACTACGCTAACAAAATAAAATTAAATTTATCGCATTTAATATGTAAGATTTTAATTTAACTAAATTCTTACTTGATAAAATCAAAACATTTAAATTTGAAGAAAGAACAAACGCGGTATCATTTACTATAAGAAAGTAACAAATATTCCGAGTATCTCTTTCGCATGCTCGACATGCCGGAACGTTAACCCTTTGCTCTCTGATGTCGGCGTTCCTTGTCAAGCATTCTATCTCCAAAACCATTCTGTTTACGCCCGATTTCGCAGCAAGAGAATTGTTTGCAAGTCCTACTGCTAAATTATTGCACGATTCCACAGCAGCGTACGAACTGGAACTTAGCACTAAACATTTAAATATCTACATTAAAATTAAAATTAAAACTAGCAAAACCAGCATTTAAAGAAGCAAAATAATAAATGACTTTATTGCTTAATTGTTGCTTATTAGTCAAAAACTTTATTTGCAAAAGGCGATAAAATTTTAGCTATTTATCGAAACTATATAGGTGTATGATTTTTAAATAAAAATTTACATTAAATTCGATGAATTTCATAAAAATGATTTTCATAAAAATTAGGCTTGCACATTGGATTGTCTCAAGACAAGACTTTGTAATTGCTTTAAGAAATGGATAAATTAACAACATATATTTTTGCGCAAATTGCGATTTTAATCGATTTGTTCGGCGATTTGTTCGGAAGTTGCGGGTATAACACACGCGGAAATTCATTTTCACGTGTGAGGAAACGGACTATCCTTTCCTGGCTACCGAGAATAGCCAAGTTCTTGCGGCATCATGGGAGTGTTTATATCGTGCATCGTCGACCGCGGGAGGTGTTCTGGGCTTCGTCAGGGCAAGAGTTTACAAAGAGTTGCCGATTCACCTTCCCCGCCCTCTTTCACACCTATCCTAACATAGCGCGTGCCTACTCTCGGCCTTTCCTCCGTTCGCAAAAAGTCAGAAAAGACTTACAAATTTTATTCATCGCAAGAAGAAAAGCGAATTTGCTATCTTAACCATCATAAAATCATCAAAACTAGTAATTGTTTAATAAATATTCTCAAAAAATTATTACAATCGTTACATTATTATACGATATTACGTTAAGAAACATCGATATTTATTTCAAACAAATATGCTGAAAGTATAAGGCAAGATAAAGCAATAAACAAAAGATAAATTAACAAAAATATCCGACATTTCATTGAAAAAAAGAATTTGAAGAACTCTAATCTTTGTCGATCTAGACAATTTGAATCAAATGTTCGCGCAAAAGATTGATTGCTAATTTAATTTAATTAAAGTAATGGTTTAAACAGATGAGACCGAGACAAAGATCTCGGTGCATCGTGAAATATCACAGAATCAGATCACCAGATGCAGGACATCCCTGACGTTAAAAGATTTATCTCACTTTTTCGTACATTTCGGTCAGGTCGACTTATCCCTGATCTGTATCAATCTGTTTCGGAGAATCATCCGAAGAATCATTTCACAAAATCAATCGACAGTTGCAATGCTTCCCGATTGTTTTCAATGATAATTTTGCGGACATGTTTATTTTAATATTCTACCAAAAAACTTTCTCGATTAATGACACGAGTGTGTAACATTCATTTATATTGTTCGTTAAAGCACGTGAACTTATTTTTAGATCTTGCTGCAGAAATAATTAAGATTAATTGCCGCTGCCGAAACCGCGAACGATCTTCGCGATACGAGCGAAGGAAAAGATGTCGAGTGTAAAAAAAATATCGTCACGTGGGAAGATTTTCGTGGCTCACATTCGACTCGGCAGATGCAAGTGCTCTTATATCGTGCGTCTACCAAATACGCATCGCGATAAAAAAGTATGAAGCGGGCGTTTGTTTGCTTTGACAAGTATTAAAAGTACGATGGCGCACGTAGTCCGCGTAGGACGAGTGTGACTCGCCCACTTAGATCTCACTGAAAAACCACCGATGTCCATATGTAGAATCACCCTCCCTAATTGCACGCCTTGAGTAAAACGTATTCACTGCACACATACATACATGATAGATAATGTGTATGTATCCCAAAAAGCCATGTATCCCACAATCGTGGAGTCCTCGATCAATTTGCATCTGAAGGCAATCCTTACAGAACTACGTTATGATATTTCATCTTGACGCCAGATAAAATTATATAAGATTAAAAAGTAGAGATCAGAGCAATGGACGATAAAACCATATAACATTAAAATTTAATAACCATAAAACCATAAAATATTTAAAACTATCAATTAATATATTCAGACTGCAAAGAATTAAAAACAACATTAATTTTTGCAGAATGTAATGCATAATTAAGTTAAATTAACTTTTCAAGCTTCACTTTTTTATTCGCGCGCGTTTTCTTAAAACCGGCACCAATTGTACGACAATAAAATAACAATGTTATTAACATTGATAAGTTTATATTTGAAATTTAATATTCCTTTGACGAAGACTTGGCGCGATTCTAGGGTAATGTCGGGATCGCTCGACCAATCCGATGCTTTTATACGAGAAAAAGTTCGCAAGGCGATCAATGAATTCGCAAAGAATGCGAATTCATTGATCGCCAAATTAAGCCGGCAATCGACAAGTTAAATCCAAGACTAATCGTTTGTTCAATCGGTCGCAGAGCGGCCGTAGTCATTTGTTACACCACGTGGGGTATGAAAAATACTCGCGAGAAAAACAGGACTTGTGAAAAAATATACATGTGTATGTGTGTGTGTGTGTGTGTGTGTGTGTGTGTGTGTGTGTGTGTGTGTGTGTGTGTGTGTGTGTGTGTGTGTGTGTGTGCATGCGTGCGTGCGCGCGCACGCGTGTTTACATTTCGATAAACAAGTGTGCGAGACTTTAATTATAGTGCAATTTAATTGTTTTCTCTTATTATGTTCTCGAACAAAATCACTTTGATAATTACAGGACTTTTCCAAGCACGGAATTTGCATCTAAAATATTTACATTAACGTAAGAGAAATGTATGTTTTAATTTATATTGTACCATTAAAAAGTTTTAAAGTTTTAAAATTTAAAGTTTTTCTTTTCTATACTATCATTCGTCACAATAATATAATATAATATCAAAAGTATTGTTTCACTAGAAACTATAATGTCATAAAATCGATTAAAATATATATATATAAAAAATAAAACTGGAAATTTATATAAATTAATTATGTGAAATAATGAAAAGATCTCTTTTTTTTTATTAATAAAATAGCTTTTTTATACGTTAAGCTAAATTTAGAAAAATTATCATTTGTGTGCGGTAAAATTAAATTCATTTGTACATTAAAATAAGATATATGTATCTCTTTTCATGTGAAGAAATCGATACGATGTTCCCATTCATTAAAACCGAAAGAATTAATGAAAACTGCTAGCGTTTTCTGAGGACAAAGATAGAAGCCACTACATTGCGTGGGTGCGTTATTTCAGGACTCGCATGCGAATCCTGAATCCCAGATCCAGGAATCTCATTGCGTATGTAAGGCAGCCAGTCTGGCTTCAAATAAAGACGAATCGTTTCTTGCCGGCAATCGTGATTGGCCTCGGGGGTGCGAAAAGAGGCGAGAGACAATGAGATGAAAAAACAACATCGACGTCCTCACGACGACGCTATTCCGCCATCCCTATAAAACCCCGGGAATCACCACCGTGTCCGACATTATTCTACGAGGGAGGCTCGAGGAAACAACGTATTGCCGAGATGATCGTCATCCGAAATTTTGCCGGCCGTGCAACTACCATCTGTATCCTGGCTACGCTGCTCTGCCTGGGCTCTCGCGTTTCCGGTGAATACGGTAATTTTTGTGGCGATTAAAGCACGCAATAATTAAGGTTCCGAGCGTCCAATTGAACGATTCGTGTGTTCGCAGAATCGCGGGAAATAAACTCGAGCGGAAGAGCGAGCGACGGAAAGACGACGGACAATGATTTCCGCTCGTGTGTCGAGAGCAAGTGTATCAAGCGCACGGACATCAACGGCATGTGGTTCGGCCCACGTTTAGGAAAACGACACAGGACGACGCAAAACGAGAGAGAGGAAACGAATCCTGAGGTCGAAGCCTTGACGAATGTGTTGGACGGCGTGCGTTGGACGGTCGTCACGATTCCAGCAGGTAAGACTGCAGATCTTTTTGGAGCAAATCATTAGGCATCATTAAGATTAAGGTCTTTTTTATATGTAAACTGAAATGATTACTTGTGAGAATAGAATATTCCAATTTAACAATCGTTAACTTAAATCGATCCATAAATTTCAATATTTGTTCTGTGTAATCTCCAATTACCCTCGCGTAATTTTAATCGTCACGAATAAATCAGTATAATAAATAATAATTTTAGCCAATGACAAAAGACAATCGAGTCAATTTACACCGCGTTTGGGACGAGGATCAGGCGAGGATCTATACTCGTATGGAGATGTGATAGACAGGAGCGAAGTCGACGAGGACGATCGCACGTTGCCGTTGCCGATGTTCGCGCCGCATTTAGGCCGTCGGCTTTGGGGACCGAGACTCGGACGTCAATTACGCAGTGTATTGCGAAAAATGTAGACACGTAGACACTGTATGAAAACTAGAAGATCGTTGAAAAAGTTGAAGAATGAAGTATGATATTGTAGACTTGCGCGATTGTGAGGCTCTCGATGAAACGGCAACCACAATTACAGCACTATTATGTAAGATATAAAGAAATAAAGTATATTTATATTGCGAAGCAATAGCTATTGTTCTGTCTCTCTCTCTCTCTCTCTCTCTCTCTCTCTCTCTCTCCTCCTTTTCTCCTCTCTTGTTGTTCTAAAAGTTGCAATTATCTAAAAACGCCCCCGTTTTTGAAATCTATGTAATTTTGAAAAGTGAGATATAATATAATATGAAAAGTGAGATAGATATAATAGTAAACCTTTTATTTCCTTTTATTTTAATTGATATTATCACAATAGAATATAATTGCACAAATGAAATGTAAATAAAATAAAACTATAGATCAAGATTTAAATTAAATTTCTTTTTAAAGTAAATTTATTCTCAATAAAGTTTTTATAAAAACTTTGTTTCATGCTTTTATTTAAAAAAAATAAATTTTTAATTAAATAAAAAATAAATTGAGAGATGTATTGTTTCAAAAAATGTTATTATTTTTACTTATTTTCATGGAATTCATATTCTCCATTAACACAATAAAAGAAACAATAAATAGACGTAAATTATATAATAAAAGAAATAATAAATAAAGTAAATTAATATATATATATATATATATATATATATATGTGTATATATAAAATTATCAAATAAAAAGAATTATTAAACACGTAAAAATATTTTTCTTATTAGGATCGATATTTTCAATATGAAATTAAAAAAAAGTTTAAAATAATGATCCTTAAAATAATGAACTTAATTCGTATCCGAGGATATCCATGTAGGATGATAGTCGCTATTTTCAGCATCTCGAGAAGGGTTGAAATATCTCTCTCAAGAGGAAGTAGGATGGCGGAAGAAAGAAGAGAGGCAAGGTGCCGAACTACAGGGAGTAATTCCTCGACCGGAACTACCAGCGAGCCATGTGGCAACATAGAAGACGATCATAATCGTAAAACAGCAAGGCGAAGCAGATACAAGTTAGCTTCTAGTTCCCGCTTTACAACAGTACCGTATATCGAGGATCGCTCGTAAAATATGTCAGAAAAAATGCTTGCGATGAGAGCTTCGGAATATTAACGCTGATCGCGACTGCACATTATACAAGATGTTTACAGATAACATCAAATGCCGTCGCGAAGAGAAATTCTTTGACTTAGTCTTCAAACCAGTTTCTTGAAAGAAGATATTCATTATAAAAACTTGAAAAGATCAACATCTATAAGCAATTCATTAAACTTAAACATTACTTAAATAAGATTCCATTCTTTGTTGAAGATTCGAACAGATTTTAATAAAATGATTGATTATCGATGTGTTTAATGTTAAAAATTAAGATGGTGTAATATTACAAATTAAATTTTCAATAAGGAAAAAATTTGTTCAAAAAAATATTAATATTTAATATTTAATCATAATATTTAATATAGTAAAAGTGAGAATTTACTAACGAAATAACGAAATTTTACATTTCTTATGAAAACCAAATTGATACTGAAAAAATTGATTTTTAAAATAAATAAAATAAATTAATAGGAATTGAATAGAATCTATAAAACTTGTTTCTTATAAATTTTTAATATTTATCGTTACGTTCTTAGTACAGTGAGATGATTATGATTTACAAGATTGTCATTTACATCTGTTTATATAACAAAGCAAAATTCGAAGAAAGAACTTTGATGATCGCTTATGTGTAAACGCTGTAATACTAAATCATTACAGGTAAACAAACCATATTTCTACAAAGATCATGCGCACCATACGCGATATTAAAACACAAAAATCGATATAAATCTCACATTTATCTTTGTGTTGTGCAAATAATACATTTCTACAAAAAGTTATACTACTTTTTTGGTGAAATTTCATTGACCAATAGAAACCATATTCGCACGTCATATCAATTTTAACGTTTTAACTTGTCAAAATTATGTCGTTTGTTTATGTGGAATAAAAATAAATCATTGCACTTCTTTTGTTAAAAAATTAATAAAAAATGAGGTTTAAATTTTGTTATCATCTATTAAATATTGATAGTTTTTATACATATTTATTATCAATTTTTGTTATTCTTAAGCTAAATCTTACTACTATTTTTTAAATATACTGTATACAATATATAATTTTAAAATTCAATAAATTTAAGAAAATAATATTAAATTAATTAATTTTAATTTTAATCCCTAATTTTAATCATAAATTTTGTTTATATCAAATTACATTAAATCGTATATAGTTATAAGATTTTCCTATATAATACAAGAAATAAAAAATATAATATATAGCAACAATAAATAAAAATCTATATATTTATGATTATATATTTATGATCACAGTATTATATTATATTATATTAATAATTATATTATATTATATTATATTAACATAGTATTATATTATATTATATTAATATTATTATATTAATATTTTATATAATATTTTTATGTAATATTTTATATAATATTTTATATAATAAATATTTTACGCAAATTTTTTTGGTTCCTATTTTTGTGATATTTTTGCGATATTTTGCGATATTTTTACGATTGCAAATTTTTTTGGTTTCCTATTTTTTTATTTTTATTTATGACAAATCTGTATTCTACAGCTTTACAATTTATTTAATTATATATAGTGATACAAAATAAATAATAAGCCGAGAAAAATGTATAAAAATTTTATGTAATTTTTAATTTATTGTGATATGTTAGAATGTTAGCGAGGAATATTTCCAAACTTATTAATATTTTAATTGAAATTAATTTAATTAGAAATATATGTTATTAAATATTATGTTATTACACACTATATGTTATTAAATATTTATAATATGTAGCCGAATTATTTTATTCATTAAATTGAACCGATGTCGCCATCTGTGCTGACAAAGACCAATGTTGGTGTCAACTCTCGCTTGAAATCACAGAAGGTTAATCGCATTACAACAAATGTATTTTAAAATGTATTGATAATATTAAAAATCTATAATTTATAATAATATATGATTTGATAATGAATTTCCATACTCAGCATATTTTAAAACAAAATTAAGAGCTTGCGCATGAAGCAAATATTAAGAAAAAAAATAAATATTAAATTTTGGAAAAATTCGGAATAAAAATTAAATGTAACGCACAATGAATATAAATAAGTATAAAATATAATTATATCTTATATTTACTTGTATTTATTGTGCATTATCTTTAATTTTTATTCTGAATTTTTATTTCTAAAATTTAATTGTTATTTGTATTCTTAATATTTCCTTCATTGCGAAAAATCTAATACAAGTGGAAAAAAGGTATCAAATAGTCAATAGAAAAATATGTTTTCTAAAAAAGAGATATTGCTAGTTGAAACATTTAGAAAGAGAATTTCTTAATTGAAACTCTTGCGTTCCAAAAGTCATTAAGAACAGTGCAGCGATTTTTTCAGATTTGCACTAAAGAAAACAACATTATTTTTTAATGATATAATTTAATTTTTTTCGTTTCTGTAATTCTTAAATATAGTTAGACTATATACATAGGAGGTATACACTGCTTGTGTGCAATTTGCACTATAAATGAAAAATGAAAATCTATTTGAAAAGACGCCCGATTGCTGATTGGTTAATTTAAAATTACATCTTTTGATTGATTAATCTAATGGAAAGTTTCAAGTATCGATGACTGTAAATGGCTGTAAGTTTGATCCCGATTGACCACTAGCCACTCACAGCGCTTGAACAGTGGAAAAATTTTAGACGCTGGCCCCTGTGAGTGCTTAGTGGTCAATCGGGACGTGGTCAAACGAGTGTCACCCTAAGTGTCCAACGGGATCAAACGGGACGATTGAGATCCAATCGAACATATTGCCGATTAACGATAAATAATAGATCTTCTGATAAACAATTCACTAGAAAATTCCTAGGTATCGGCCGATGTGAGTATCCGATTGAGGGCCTCTTTCATCCATCTTGAGTTAAGCTAACCAGTTAATTCGATCATCACGATTGCCAACAACTAACTACAGAAATAAACTATTTATTATAAATAAATATTAAAATTTTTGTTTAAGCGAATTTGTTTAATAATTTTTATTTATATTAATTATCGAATATTACTTACAATTACATCTATTTACCAAAATACCTACAACACGAAAAGAATATTAGGTTAAAAAACACTATTTTCTGAACATTGAATTACGGTTGGCACTTCTGCGGATTAACCATTGGTTAACTTAACCGAAGATTGAAAAAGGCCCTGAAAATGTATACATCTAGATCAAGCGCGTTTTTTAATTCATCGATAAATCTCATTATGCGCAAATGCAACTTACTCTATAAAGACAGCATTTGCGCATTATGCGATTAATCAATCGATGAATTAAAAAATTTGTTTGTCGTCTCTAACAGGACGCTCCTTTTGAAAAAAATTGGTATCTTTTTTTAATAAGTATCATTTACGCAAAATTGTACTTTAATTTTATTGGTTATTCGCCTTTTTTTATGTGTAACAAAAAAAAATAGGGTTTGTTTATGGGGTTAAGCATGTGACTTGAACCAAGATAAAAACCCACACGAAACATTACATCCACATAACCTCCACAGCCTCCATGCGACATCTATCTCCATAGTGGAAATCAGATGGACCTCTAATGGAGATCCATGTTACTTCCATGAGTTATATTCAATAGAGCTCCAATGGAGCTCTATTAGACCTCCATTAGATGTCTATATAGATGTCTCATGGAGGTTATATGGATGAATTACGGATGTTTTATAAAACTTTCATGGATCATATATAGAACTTAATTAGAAGTTTTAGATTCTTTGTAAATAATTATTTTATAAAAATTATTCCTATATACTTATAAATAAATTAAAAATTTATTTATGAATATATATTCTTAATTTTAGCTATTGCATATATCTTATTTAATTGTGTATAAATGATCATACCAAACATAAAAACGTATTTCGAATAAGACAAAATCTCAAATATCTCTCTCTCTCAAATATGTATTTAATACGATCAACAAATATATAAACGAGCAAATAAAATATATAAATTTATAAACATTTCTCACATAAAACATGACAATAAAAATCCATATAACATGTAACTTTTACAACTTTATATATATAATTAAATTATCTACAAGAATTGCATGCGTAATCAAGATATTGATGTTGAAACTATTTGAAGCATATGATAATGTGATAACTTACTAATCGGAGATCTGTCATACTTTTATATCAAAATCGCAAGTTTAATTTATATTCAGTAGCAGAGCAATAGCAGATTTCGGCCGATCAGTAGGTTTAAGCAAGCTCGAGTTGATATACCAAAAGGATGGGTTAACGATGGCTCTCAAAAAAATGTGCGACGTTACCGACATTGTAAGATAAAAAAGATTTCATTAGTTCCATTGCACGCTGTATTATATATATATATATATGCGCTTTGTGCCTTCGTACAAATATTTTTGTTCAGCATTGTAAAATTCATTTTATTAACTTTTTCTGATTATTTTATAACTTTAATTAAATTTTATTTAGTATTTTAATTATAACGTAATATAAAAAAAATAATTGATATATTTAATATTCCGTTAATAATCGTTAATAATCGCTTTTTCCAATCAAGACTATGGCGACAGGTCACATGTTTTGCAACCTCACATCAAAGATGTTGACGCTGTCGTAACTGGTTAAACTGTGATTATACAATTTTGAGCAACTTAAAAGTTTAACCTAGAACCATTATATCTTCTCAGCTCAGCAGCGAGCCATTGATAGAGAGAGCAAAGAATAAGGGAATGGACTAAAAATGACGGATGAGAATATGTATCAATTATATATCATTATATATATCATTTTGAGTACAGTCCACTTAGTGCTACAATGCTTCAAAGCATTTTTTAATTGGTCAATCAAATCATTACATTTTTTGTTTTGATTGATTAATCAAACGCTCGAAGCTTTTGTAGTGCTAAATGGACCATAGCTTCTAAGTACAATGAGTACATTAGTTCAGCTACAAAAAACAAATCAGAAGTGTGATTTTTGAAATAAATATGGTGGACACTCTCCCGGCACTGCGAACATGTTGTCCTTTTAGCTTTTTAGCTTATGTTTTATTCCTCTATTCCTAAGTTCCATTCTACAATAAGCCGTAAAATCCGGTTGCATCAATATTATTTGGGCTTTAAGCGAGATTTAATACATAATATACGTGACACATATTATGTATTAAATACCATTTAAAATTCAAACTAACTTGGTGCAAGCTAAGTGATAGATTATAAGTCAGAAAATAAGAATTAACCAATCATAGTCGAGTATTCTTATTATATTCAATCTGTAATTGGTCAATTCTTAGTTTCTGACTTATGATCTATCAGTAATAATTTATTGTAGAAAGTCTATAAGTTCTTAGATCCGACCTACAATAGGTAATTTAAGCCTTAATGAATTGACCAATCATGTTCGAATATTTTCCTCACATTTGATTATAGGCCTATTCTTTTTGGCCGAATTGACTGCACTAGTTCACAGTTTATCTTTCTTTTTTTACACTAGAAGAGTGCAGCCAGTTCAGATAAAAAGAACAGACTCTATGATTGATTAATTTTTTATAGTTTAGGTGCTTAACTAGCGTCGCGATCATATTGAAATCGTGACGTCATAAGCAAAAAATAATACAATAAAATTTATTGCACATAATTTGCAAATGAAGAGATATTTGACTAAAATGATACATGAGATGGCTTTAAGATATTTGTGAAAATGCATAGTTGCTATCCCTTCCTCCTTCTTTCCTTTTAATTAATAAATAAGTCATAAAAAGCATATGAAATGAAGTCTATTCAGATAAAAAAATACATGATTTGACAACTGTTGAAAGAAATAAAAAATATATTTTCACATATAAAATTTTAAGATAACTTTAGTTGCTATCCATTCTACGTATTTGGTAAATCACATTTGTATGATTACACACATAATAACGAAATTCCCTAACAGCACGCTGAGTACGTTCTGAAAAGATCGTAATGTTGTGATCATCTCAGAATATTTTCATATGTATATACTGCGATCGACTAAATATGTTCTAAGTACGTTTCTATGTCTCGGGGTAACACCTTCCATGGAATTTCACCGTGAATATTTGCAGCGAATGATGATAGTATTAGGAAAGGATGAAAACGGGAAATTTTCAATAGATTATGGTTCCGTATGCCATATATTGACTGCTAGTACTGAAAATCTATAATATACGTGACACCCCTTAGTCCCGGTCTACAATAGATGATTTAAACTTTAAGCCATAAGAAATGGACGAATCATAGTTAAAGAATAGGAGAATAATCGACCATGATTAGTCAATTTCTTATGACTTAAGGCTTAAATCATCTATTGTAGACCGAAACTTACGGAAAATAAGTGAAAAAAATAAAAAAAAAAATAAGAGAAAGTAATGAAACATATTTTATCTTGATATGTTTCTAAAACGACTATCCATCCAACTTGGGATTCCTGGCTCGATGCTTCTTCACTTCTATTGGGATGAAACCTCCTATTGAAATGATGATATAAGTGAATATGCAATTTTGGCATAAAATATGATAGTTCTGGTTAATAAATGTTACTATATTGTCATATAAACAGTCTCAATTTAAAAATCTCGCATATGTAATTCTTATAAATAATTTAATTACATAATATAAAACCGTGAATCTATATTATGTTTAATGAGAATCATTTTTCTTATGAAAATTGTTTATAAATTATATATATTTTGTTTATTTGTTTATGAATTTATAATAATAATTGTATTAAATATGCGAAACATTTTTCTTATTTATATATTATAGTTAATTAGTTAATTAATAGTTAATAGAAAGATGGTAATTAATAATGTTATTTTATTATTTATTTATTAAAAATGGCTTAAAAATAACGATTAAATGACGATATATTTACGATAATATTTCGTGACAAATGTTACGTCTATAGAATATATGCGCGCGATGCCATAGAAAGGCATACGTATCATTTCTGTACTTCTGAGTATAACCTGAGAATATACGTGTGTGATGAAAAAGCATATGTATCACTTTCGTATCGCTGCGTAAATCCTGAGAATATACGCGCGCGAAAGAAAACCGAATGATACTGTCAATGATGTTTTAGCGTGAATCTTAGTACGTTACAGATAATCATAATACGAAAACGGAAACAGTATGAAAACGGGATGATTCGTAGTATGTCGTATACTGTTAGAGTTAAGTGCAATAAAAATTTCGTTGTCAACACGTCACTTAATATAAAGATAAACAAGAATAAAGATATGAATAAGAAAAAATAAACTTCTAAGCTTTCTTTACCGCGTCATTGTGTCATAAAAATATTACTATATTCTATTAATAATACAGACGAGATCAACATTCTCTTTAGGAGATGCTGAATTTGTCTGTAGACAGAATGGTAATTTTTGTATCGCTTTAATTTTTTATTAATTAAATAGATTCGGAAATCCTTTTCCACATTAAAGTTTATGCATTAATACTTATCTAGCATATGAATTTCGTACCAAGAATGAGAAAAATTTTTACAATTTAAATCTTTTTCATCATTTGGTATCTTAATATAGCATCCACAGCTATCAAGTCGCGCCAACACTTGCTTTATATAAAAATTTTGCAGTCTATACCTACAAAGTTGATATTGCTAGACTAGAAAATTTCATGAAGAAACAATTTCATGTTGAATTCTTAAAATTAGACTAGATACCTAATGTGATACAAGAAGAGTCAATACGAAAATTTGTTCATATATGTGCAGAAATGTACGTATGAGTGAAATGTATGTATGTATTTATGTATATTAGATGTGCATATGTGTGAACGCGTTCGCTAGTTAGTTCAGCATTACCTTAAGGCATAAATCATCTATTGTAGATCGAATCTAAAACATTATTTAAAACTGTTTTAAAGTAAAAACGGACTATCGGCCAAGGAATATCGGCCAAGGAGTACTTTCTCTAATTATCGTAACAAAATATTGTTCATTCCGAGTTGAAGAACGATAGACTCTGCGATTGAGCGCGATTCAAATTTCGTTCCATGGCACAGCGCCGCGGACAACCGCAGCGCCGTCTGGCAGCGTCCGGCCGAGTCGAGCCGCGGTCCCGGCGGAACGATGGCGTAGCGAGGAAACGAGCGTGCGAGCGTGCGAGTGAGTGAGCGAGCGAACGAGCGAGCGAGCGGAGCGGAGCGGAGCGGAGCGTGCGAACGTGCTGTGTTGCTGGTGCCGCTGCTTGTGTGCCCACAGTGGCAACGCCATTTTCTGTGCCCGCGGGTGTAAGTCGATTCGCGTTCGTTTATCCGTTCGTACGCCTCCTGTTCGTTGATTCGCGCGGCCGATCGGTGGAACATCGCGACGTCTCGGGCGACGTCGTCCCACGTTGATCTCGGCGCCGCACCTTCTGGCGAGGCGGACTACGGCGTTCTGTCCGTTCATCGTGCTCGCACCGTGCTCGGCTTCCTCCTGGAATATGTATGAACACGCGGCGGACAACCGTACGACGGATACGATGGTGAGTGGCGAGCGAGTGTGAGCGTGAGAGAGACAGGGATAGAGAGAGAGAGAGAGAGAGAGAAACGGAAAAAGAGCGAGAACAAACGAGAGAGCGACGGAGACGGAGAAGGAGAATGGGATCCACGGAGTTCCGTGTGTTCCCGTTGTGACGTCTTGTCAGTCGATCCTTCTGCGATATGCCGTCGTTACGGGGCCGCGCGATAACGGAATTTCAGAGTCCCAAGCTAAAAAGTCGAGCAAAGACGGCAATATTATCGTCGCCGTCACCGCCGTTGCCGTCGCTCGATGGGCGGCGGTTTCCCCGGCGGGGGTGGGGGAGGGGCCGACACATGGCCGTCGTCGCGTAAGGCACGGGGCGCCAGCCGTCCGTTTCACTGTGCAGGGGGTGGCCCTCCCCGAGAAGTGTCCTCTCATTCTCTCTCTCTTCCAATCTCTCTCTTGAGGAGCGAGCAGATCTAGCGAGGCGTCATTTCTGTCTCTCTCTCTCTCTCTCTCTCTCTCTCTCTCTCTCTATATATATATATATATATATATATATATATATATATATATATATATATTTATCTATCTCTATCTCGTTTGAGCAAGAGAACGACGCCGTTACCTCCGTTGACAGCGCGACATCGCTTATGGAACGTCGCCGTTTTATCCGCGTGTAATTATTAACCCCTCGCGCGTCCGTGGGACGATAAAGATCCGGTGTTGCGATCACATTGATTAAATAATATGTTAGTTGGCTTGCAGCTCCGTTTCGAAAGAGAGCTCCGTTTTTATATCCTCTTTTATCACTATAGATTAACTTTAATCTCGGCTTAACGTGCTTTTTATTTTTCTTTTAATTTCAAGAATTAGAAAAAGATAAAGAACAAATTAAGTCGATCGACTTTAAATTAATGGCTTTTTGTAAATCAAGTTGTCTTGATTCCATATTTAATTTTTATCCCAATTTCAATGAGTAGCATGTTAATAATTATTAATTAAGTCTGTTATTTTATGGTCGAAATTACAATTATATAAAGAGAACGAATGTTTTTGTTGTCGACGATGAGAAAAGCGATCGATATCGATATCCGTTGATTTTCGCCATCGACAATCTTGTCGTTTCCGTCATTCGTGTTGCTCTTGCCGGGAATGACGTTTCACGCGTGAAACCCGGTAGGGAGAAACGTGAAATCACATTGAGTGCAAATAGTTAGATTAAATGTACAGAATGTTATTACATATAATACATGTTGTTGACAGTTTTATTGTTTATAATAATATATGTATATCAAAGAAGATCTAACTCGATGTTTAATTATGATAACAATTACGATTATAAGTATCAGACGATTCGATTCTCGCGTTATGTCGGGTGTCTTTTCAGGAAATGTGAAATGTGACCGTTTCTCTTTACGGTCAATCGAATACACTCGCGTGTGCGTGCATGGGAACCGGGGAAATCTGCGGGAAATGAACTACATGAGAAATTAGACGGAGCAGCGAAGGGGTGAGTTGGAGGAAGGGTCGGTGGAAGGAGCGACGTCGAGAATATCGCGCGCGATGTAAATCAGCGATCGTTTAAAAAATAATTTGCGTGTGAAATGAGTGCGGCGCCGTCGTTAACGGCGTGCGATACTGGGGCGTCCTGATCGCATCGATATCGTTATCGCTATACTGTCTCGATATTAGCTCACTTTGACATGGTCTCTTCGTCATGCCGTTTAATCGATATTCCTGCGATACATCGCAGCGTTCGGTCTTGAAGGATTAAGCGAGTTATTCTTGTAAAGGTTCGAGTTCGCGCGATTTCGCGAATGCGACACAAAGTGAGAGCGTTTTCTGCGCTCGACAACTCGGCGGACCTGGCGCGATCCCGAAGAACGGATCGTCCGTCTGACCTTTCCCGCGTTGATTTATTAATGAACCGTTAGATCGTCCGCGGTCGTGCATGCGTTTTATGTATGCGTGTGCGTGCATACGACACTATCGATTGACAACTGTGTTGACTTAAAAAGTCGCCCTGCCCTCTCCTTCTCTGTCATCTAGGCGCGAGTTCTCTGTCTGTGAGAATCGATTTTTAAAATTTGATATCCTGCAAAAGTTCCTCGGGAGATACGAAGGCGGGAAGAAAGTGAAGGAACTGATTAAATCTTTGACATGTTTCAAGTATCTGATTGATCCTTCTGAAGTCTTGAGATTTCTGAAATTTGGACTACCACTAAAGGTGGACTAACTCGCATTTCCATCGATGTAATTTTGATGTCGGTTAAATTTACTTTCTATTTTTATATAATTCTATAAATTAGAAGAAAATAAAGGGTAAATTGAAGCGAGATCAAAATTAATCTATGAAAAAAAATCTTCGCTAATCCCTTTCTTTTAGAATTTTATATTTATACTTTTTTAATACAGTTTATCGTTTGAAAGACTTGGGGATTTTCAAGTTTTGGAATTATTGAATTTTGACATTTTTACAAGATCTCCTATAGGCTATAGAGGCTTCTCGAATTTTGAGGCTTCTGGGAATTTTAGGATTCTCCAAGTTCGAAGACTTTATCGGTTGCGTCTTGGGATCTTTGTGACCCAATTGGATCTCGTTTACTCTCCCGGCTCTGTTGACATTCCCGATGTAGCCTGAGGGAGAATGCGACCGGCAAACCCGACCCTCTCGTTCGTCCACAGTTATTCGGCTAATCTTGGATCATCTTCCGGCGGATCCCCCTCAGCTACTGTTACCAGTTAAATCTTATTTGAAGCCGATAGGTAAATCGAATTAGTATCTATCCTTGAATTCTCGATAAGATTGTAAAATTACCTCGCGCTACCCTTTTTTCGTTATTATTGCTAGCCCTCTTATTAATTTTTAATTTATTAATCGTTTATCAATTCGGTAATTATTCTTCTAGCACTAATTCGCAAGAAAGTCGTGGATAGACACCCTATAGGGTAGGTAATAGCGTACTAACGCTTTTTTTTTCTTTACGTTACCTTGAACGGGGTCGACCGCGTGCCATTGTCGTGCAACGTAAATACATACCGTGGCATTCTGTTTCGCAAAATTTCTGCAAACGCATCGATGTAATTGTGCAATCGTACGCCGGACGGCCGGTTTTGCAGCCTCACGCGTGCAAATTCCGTCTGTCACGCGCGACTTTTTCATCTTTTTGCAGATTACTCCGTTTCCGAGATACGAAGTGCTGTACTACTACTTTTCCGATCATCTGTTTTTCTCGTCACGTAACAGCGGGTCTTCTATCAATTTTGCGTAATTGTTCTTGATTTATCGAGAATGTATTACATGGAAAAACATGTTGCACTTTTCTTTGAAAAAAAAGTTATTAAGCGATATTAATTGATGCAAACCGATGACATCGTCATCTTCAAGACTAGAATGATATGAATAATGGTGGAGTTAAATTAGAATCATGTAAGATTGAGGATGAACTTTCGCTTGAAAATATCATATGCGCAAAATGAAAGTGCCGATATCGCGATGGTATCTGAAGTATTTTTAACGCATCCCCGTTTGATACGAGCCTAAGAAACTCCGTGGGCTGCCGCGGCGTGATGGAAAAAGACGCGCGATGCAAAATCGATAGTCCGGCCTTTATGGTGCTCACGGTTCGAGGGTCGTGGGAAAATCGCTGCGGAATTGCGGAGTTAAGGCGCACCGGCGTCTTTGCTCCGTTAAAAACTGCCAGAAACGCGGGATTAAAACATTCTTACGCAACAGTCGCACACGTAATAGTATCCGACCGCGTTTCCGACCTACAGAGGGGACCAGCGCGAGAAATTGGGTTATAATGCATATTTTCAGTCGTGCCGCTTAAAATCCGCGCGATTGACGTCGCATTATCGAGGTCAACACTTCAGACCTAAATAGAGCCCTTAAATAGGTATGGAGAGCTCAGTCTTTCTCTCGGAAGAATTATAAAAAAATCGAAATTTCATTAGGCTGTAATTCAACGGCTGGAATTTTCCAAGTCGTCTCGTCTCTCTTTTAATTATTTTATGCTTTAAGTTTAAATATAAGTCACTTAAATCTCTTTTCATTTTGAATCCCTCTATCTGCATAACGATTTGAAATTTTTGAGACTAATTTGTTTGCTGCACTAATGCTTGTAAGCTCGAACTAATGTTACATCGTACGCGCATATCGGCCCCTTTCGGCGACTCAGTTTGACGAGGCTGTCGTCGACTCGGGGTCGGACTCGTTTATAGGAATTACCCAGATAATATCGCCGTTGATCCATCTTTAAATCGCAAGTGACGACGACTTAGTTTATTACAACGAGCCGCTTATTCGCGTACACCGTACTCCGCGAGCTCAGCGTTTTTGACAAGCAATCTGCTCTCATATAATCTGCACTTCTCAAGCGCATTACAAGCTTCAGTTGTGCCCGAGTGTGTGCAGTTTGATCTTCCCTCGCTATTAATCCTGCTTATCGCATCTTTTCCTATCGAACATCTGAACCATCTATTGCTATCAATGGAGTAATATCTTCGGTAGGGAATTCAACAAATATATAACGTATGAGAACATATTTATATTGAAATGATATTGAAATTATATTGAAATGAAATTTAATTAATCTATGGATTTTAAAAGTAATGTAAGTCCAATTCTGAAAAATTTATCTTCTGGAAAATCACATAGATGCAAGAAATTAAAATTTTTTTGTTTTCTTCAGGAAATCAGTCAGCTATGCGATTATGATTTTTTCAAGAATTTTATATGGTTGCGGTTTAATCCGTATTTGTGTGAAGACCTATGTAAGCTTCATGAGATAGAAAGACAGACAGAGAGAGAGAGAGAGAGAGAGAGAGAGAGAGAGAGAGAGAGAGAGAGAGAGAGAGAGAGAGAGAGAGAAGAGAGGAAGAGAGGAAGAGGGAATCCGCGCTAGTGGAAACTAGGCTAAGAGATGCCGCATTCGTTGGCACTGTTACAGTTATTGACATTGGTCGATAGGCGTATTTCAGTTCGCATGAATATTCCGATTAGGATTGAAAAGAGAATTCCGCTAATTTTAACTTGTTTTGATAAGATACTTTGTTATTTTTCTCGGTTGAGGCGTCAAGTATTTAAAGAAAACTTTTGCTACTTTTTAAAAATACATAAAATCCTTCCTTTAATTTAATGAAAATTTGTTTTAATTCATATCTTGTAATTTATTCAGCACATTTTACTAACGTGTGATTATAATTTTTTTTTTCATTTGTTTATTACATTATCTTTCAAAACAGCGCATATATTGGGTATATTGATATATTGAGCGTCTCTACAATATATTGAACTCGGGTCTATGAATTCGTCGATTTCAAATGATTGATCGATCGTCTTCGTGAAAAGAAAATTCTTTCGAAAAGTTGCAAAGTTTTCATCCATAATAGGCAATCCAATAATTCATCCAGTAATTGAATATATTCAGAGTTTTGATTCACAAGCAACTTGCATTCTTTTCTGCAGTCAGGATAATTAAATATAACAGGGCTGCGCGTTTGTTCAGCTTGATATCTCCGCGTAAATGATAACGCGGAAGCGTGTCCGCAAAACGGATTCGCTATGCATGATAAAAGAAAATGCGAACTACTGCCTACTAAGAAAATAAACAAATTTCGATTTATGATTCACGCTTGAAAAATCGAAAAATATATCTCGAGCGCAAATATCAGATCGCGTGATAAATAGATTATATGGCGTCTTATCATTTGAATTAACACGATCGCAATTAGTAACATTTTCAGATTCATATGGAATAAATATGTATAAACTAATAAAAATTGAAGCGGTAACATATGAACTGTATGATCATTTATAGATAATCGCGTCAAGAGATAAATTATAAAGTCAAGATTTAAAAAAATTACAATGGAATTAAGAGTAATAACTAAACTGTTCCTTTCAGAAACAACAAGTTCGTTATTGTTTATTTTAGGGTTTGCCAATGTCGATATCATGATAACTGTTAATATTGCAAAATTTTTTTGTTTGTTAAAAATTTAATTAACGCGAGAGTTTAATTACGGCTAAAATAGCGGGAAATAAAGTTCAACGAACGATGCAATAAAGTTTCGATCTTGTTGCGTATTTAATGTCATTTTATAGTTCTTATCGTTATCAGTGCACGCCTCCTAAAAAAAAAATGACATCGATTTCGACAAATGTATAATAAGCTCTCTTATTGATTTATTGACGATGGCGATTGATTAGTTGTAATCAATTATGCTAATTACATGTAAATTATTTTTAATGGAAACAAAATGTTTCCTTATGAAAATCGACTTATCCGAGTTATCAATATCTTGCGTCATGATTGAAAAAATTTATGTAGACTCAGTTCGTACTTGAGAATCTGGAAAACAAGCGTACGAGTGCTGCATTGTAGCCAGATTAATTCCCTGCCACATGTAGTGCACTGACCTTTGCCGAATACGATTTATAGTATAATATCTAAAGAGCTTTCAAGCTTTCGACACGCCATACGTAAGTATTTCCGAGTTCGAGGAAAAAAGGAGATAATTATCTTGATGGCATCGCTTACAAAGCCAGTCTCCGCCTGCGTTCGCCCAATTTACCATTTCAATCTACAAGAGAGCCGCCTCTCTCTCTTTCTAATTTGAGAAAGAGAATTAAATCTGCGAAGATGCGCATTTGCGCCTTGCCGCGAAACGGATCTGTGTACGTACACTAGCACATATACACGCGACTAGTAAGACCGGGATGCATCCGAGGTCGACGTCTCCGCACTCACCATGACGAATGTTACTCGATATTTTGCGCCACTGTCCATTCGTGGTCGAGCTTTTTCCTCCTCGAGTCCTTTTTCTGATTTTCTGATCCTCCCTATTTCAGGACCTCCTTATCTCTTTCGATAATTAGCCTCGTCCGACAAACGCTTTTATGTTCATTTTATTGCGATTTTCCCATCAAAATACCTGCTATTTTTTTCAGAAATTACACAAAATTCCTATTGATCCGAACTTTATTCAATCTGGCTAGTAATTAAAATAATAAACGCTTTATGGAATTTGTGATCAATTTTATCTAAAGATTTATAAATCGATGATCGAATCACGACAAAAATAACATCCTAAATTATGATCGATCTAATTTGTTGCCTTCAAAAATAATTGACGTATGCGCGCGCGCGTGTGTGTGTGTGTGTGTGTGTGTGTGTGTGTGTGCATGCATATGAAACATTAGATATCGGAAAATTAAAAATTTCTGCTAATGATGCAGGATAACTAATAATCTAAAAACTAAAAAGATAAACTTATAACATATCATAGATTTACGTTGTATTCCGTAGCAGAGAAATTTTACGATTAACTGACTTGGCAGATTTACAGATGTAATAGCAAGCAGGTAACTGCATTAACTCGGTGAACGAGTTTCTCGCTCCCTAACGAATGCTCTTTGCTTTGAAATTTCTTTTTTTGAAATGCTAAAATAAGGTTAACTAACCGGTTCCTGACATTCGATCCTTCGATCGAACACGCCGATTTGCAGCGCGCCATATAGTTACGATAGCAGTGTAGTCGCGTGTGACAGAAGTATATGTTGCGTGAGAGAACAAACCGGAAATACATGCATCGCCGAACATATTCGTGTGATGCTTTAACGCCCTCTTGTTCATTGTAGATCTTTAAATATCTATCCTAAAAGATTCTATAAATCTTTAACAAATATTTCATATGTATAAATTTTAAGGCTCTATGGAGGAGATACTAGGAATAGGAAATAAATATTAAATTTGGAAGTAAAATTTAGGGATAAAGAGTAAACGCAACGCATAATAGACAAGTAAGTAACTTACGTCCATTATGCATTATGTTTAATCTGTATCCCTAATTTTTATATATTTCTAAAATTATTATATTTTATTATATTGTTTATTTATTATTTATTTCTTATCATTTATTATATTTATTATATATTCCTATTTCTAATAATTCTAGCTCTGTTGTGTGCAGAATCTTAGTCTGTATTTATAATTATGATTTCTTAATTTATATAATTTTTTTGTGAATCCTTCACGTCGCAAATTTTTAACTTTTTTTATTGATTCTTGCTACATATGTTTTGTATTCAACTTCGAAACTGCGAATTACATTCACGGAACATATGAACGTGACGTCACCTTCTTTATTATCGAGGGATTGTAATTCTATTAAGTGTACAAAAAAGTTCTAAGCTTTAGATTTCATGCAACCGAAATAACAGTTTAAATTTTATATATCTTCCCGCCCTTTTGCAGTTTTAAAGGGTTGACATTTGACCTTCTAAAATGCCATACGGTTTGGCGTTTGATGCACATAATCTCAAAAATCAGTAGTGTTCACGATGGCAATAACAAAAGAGCATATTCGATTTTCCATCCACTTTGCGTTTCATCTGAAGAAAAATGCTGCTGAAGCCACTGCAATGATTTGTACTACATATGGAGAGAACGCTGTAAGTCATACTACATGTAAAAGATGGTATCAAAAATTTCGCCAAGGAGATTTCAGTCTTGAAGATGAACCGCGTGCTGGACGCCTTCAAAAGATTGAAACGGACGAATTGCAAGCACTGCTGGATATAAACTCTGCGCAAACTGAAAAGGAGCTTGCAGAACAGCTTTGCGTTACAGCAAACCATTTCCGTACGTTTACATACGATGGGAAAGGTTCAGAAGGAAGGCAGATGAGTTCCGCATGAATTGTCCGAAGACAACAAAAATCGTCGGCGTGACACTGCACTCACTTTGCTTTCAAAGTTTCGGAAAAAAGATTTTCTGCACAAAATCATTACAGGTGATGAAAAGTGGATTCTTTATGATAACCCTAAACGTAGAAAATCATGGGTTGACCCTGGTCAACCTTCGACATTGACGCCAAAGCTCAATATCCACGCCAAAAAGGTTTTGCTCTGTATCTGGTGGGATTGGAAAGGTGTGTTGTATTACGAGTTGTTACAACCGGATGAAACAATCACGGCAGACCGCGAACAACAATTGACCAATTTGAGCGATGCATTAGAAGAAAAGAGGCCATTTACTGGCCAAGGACGTCGTAAAGTGATCTTGCTTCATGACAATGCTCGACCACATGTTGCGAAAGCGACTCAGGACCATATCTTTGCGTTAGGCTTAGGAACTTCTCCCACACGCGGCGTATAGCCCAGACATGGCGCCTTCCGATTACTACCTATTCCGGTCGCTGCAGCATCATTTGGCTGATATACATTTCGTGAGATTTGAAGAGATACGAAAATGCATTGATGACTATCGCTTCGAAGCCGATGAGTTTCTATCGTCAAGGAATTCGCAAGCTACTCGAAAGATGGCAAAAGGTCGTTGATGCAAACGGGGAATATTTCGCTGATTAATATTTTTTTGTTTGTTTTTGAATAAAGATTGAATTTTACAAAAAAAAGCTCAGAACTTTTTTGTACACCTAATAGTATCGAAGAAATTGCCGCATTTCAATTTGCAATCCCGATGTTCGTTGATTTAGCTCGGGGCGAGGGTCGACGAGAATATCTTCAGGGTTCTTTAAACGTTATTGTTTCAGCGGGGTTCACATTCATCGACATTTCATTTCCACGATATTCAGTTTAAAATTCGTGAAAAAGCCAAGAGGGAGAAAGCTGCATTGAACTGCAACGATGATTTGCACGATTTTTGTTGTCAGTGTTTCGAAACATCCCCCATCACAGATTCATCTGCTTTCACTCGGCGGGTATGTCGGGCGCAATATCGAGAGCGTGAAATTCGAGGCGCGTTAAACCGAGATTCGCGGCGCGAGCCGATCGTTAATTGTTGACGGCACGACGACGGATCGATTCTCGGCGTTGTCTTGTCGCGCGCAATATTGATCAAGCCGCTAAGTCGACGAGGACGACTTATATAAAAGGGAGTCTGTTATTTCGAGTCGCTTCGAGTGGAATGATTTTATCGGCCAAGATTAGATCGAGACCGCTTATTGATCGTTGCACAGTTACAATATCACATAGAGAGAGCATCAAAAATTATTTGAGGAATTCTATCAATTTTATCACGTCGATAGGATAAGAAATCAAAGATAGATTTTTTTGTCGTAAATATATGATATGTTGGATATTTCAAAGAGCTTTTCAGCTTTTGAATACGAGTTTTAAGGAAAATTTCATAACATAAAAGATTCCTCGTCTCAGATGTATATATAAAATTAATATTATCTAAGAATCTAAAAGTTTCTTACAAAATTGACAAGTTTTGAAATCAGGAAATGTTTTGAAAGCCAAGATATGTGGTATCGAAGACTGGAGAAATTCTTATCCTCTCGCAAAAGTTGAGTAACAGTTTGACAGATTTCACCAAAACTATGTAAGAAAAACAAGTGAAAACCCGGTAGGAGCCACGATTGCATGTCGACATCTTTTTTTCCCCTCAAACGATGCAAATATCGCTAATGAGAAATGAGTGGTTTTTCAAAGGTGCCCACGTGCCTTCTCGAGCTTGCTCATGGTACGTTAACTTGAGCATTGCTTCAGGCCTAGTTGGATTTAACTCGAGCGGAAGAGAAGTGGTCTCAAACGTATCCCGCGATAAAAAGTCACGCTACTCCATTTCAGCAAAATTTTAGCTTTGCTTTACGCCAAAAAAATAATGCTAAAAGCGCAAAAAATTATGAGTAGATGCTATATTACGAGGAAAGATGTCGCACGAAATAACAAATATTTTTATCGTAGTGTCGGAAACTTTGGGCGGTTGCTGCACCTCCGTCAGCTTTACGTCGGCGTATACAAAATACGAGATGGTGATGGTGTCTACACACACATACACCAGGCAGGATATAAATATCTCTCGGCCGGGCAATCTCTCCCAGAGCAGTGCCACAGCTTTTCAGCACGTTGCTCCCGTAACGCATAAACGTCGATATAATTTATTCAACCTGTCGTTTTAGTGATCTCAACGACTCACATCCTTCCCTTATCAGTGACCCGAATATGGATCCTCTCTTTCTCTTCAGCTTGTCATCTCTTCTAGCTAAATTCTCACGCTTCAAATAGCCGCACGTGGCAATCTACTCTCGTTTGATAGAAATTATTTTATGAATTTTATTGAACGAGAAGACGGATATACATTTCTTACACAAATTATTCCTTAAAATTGTGAATTTATAAAATCATATGATTACGAAAGGATGTTATATAATGTTTGAACTAACTCTCGAATAATTTCTTTTAATTTTGCTTCTGCAGAGGAACGTCGATTGACGAACGGCGTTTGCATTTCGTTAGAACATTGCGACATTAATATAATCTCGAGAGGCGAGGAATGACATTTCGCGGATGGAAGATGGAATCCTAGATGCACGTCTCCCGTGATTGCAAAATCGTGGCACGTCGCGACATTAGCATAAACTCTTTGTTGCCGATGATGATGCCTAAGTCGGATTGCGTCGTTCGATCGCTCGATATCGTCTTGACTCTGATGCGTCGGTATGCGCTTCTCCTTGGTGAATCGCGTATTAAACGAGAATTAAAACGTTGAAGTGCCTAGCAAACATCTAGCAAATCATTTCACGAGATTTTATAAACCGACGATATAGCTAACAGCGCTAAAATGAAGGTAAAAAGTGACGAAAATAAAAGCGAGACGAGGTTCGAATTAATTTTTTAATTAATTAATTTTTTTGTAAGAGTAATATTCACATGTCATTTATTCAACATATCTCGATGTTATTTTTATCATCGAGTGTTGTTCGTTATTTCTCAATGAGACTTTTTTACAAGGGGGAGAGTTAATTTTGTAGATTGAGAGAGAGAGAGAGAGAGAGAGAGAGAGAGAGAGAGAGAGAGAGAGAGAGAGAGAGAGAGAGAGAGAGAGAGAATGTTTGCACACGAGACAAGCGGGATGAAAGCCCCAGGTGATAATTCCAGAAAGAAATTTGTTAAAGTCGTAGAGTATCGCATTGATTTCTCCAGAGGATAGTGACCTTGTATTTCTTGCGTACGCCAACTTGTTTCATGCGTGACCATATGGTCGACATGTGCATTCTCTGTTCTAGCAACCGCATGTGTATACCAGGATGCAGTCGTAAACGAGCGTGAATAATCGGTGGAATCAGCGCTGCATCTTAGTCATTGTCGTCCACTACCAATATAAAATGAATATAAAACAGATTGAACAGTTCGGCATTTTATTGTGAAGCAAGAGAATTTATTTATTTCGACAGCTTTTTGGCATTATAGGCATGTCCGTATCAAATTGTAAGGATTCGTAAGACTATAGTGAGTTCAAAAGTTACATTTAATTTTCCTAAGCGAAGCCAAGAAATTACTTTCTTTTCGTACAAGTTTTTAGAGAGGAAAAATATGAAGGAAAAAATTTTCGATAAAGGAATTTTTTTGGCGTATATCCATTGATGAAAGGTTCCGAATTCATGTGGAATTTATTATCTATTATTTATTATTTTTTAATTATTTACTTATTCGACTTGGAGCGACGATTTATTAAAGTCGCTGCAGATGTAGTTGCGATTGAATGCAGCTTTGAAATAAGTGCAACGCGAACGACGATCGACGGACAAGGAATGAGTAGGTCTTTCCGGTTTTCACTCGTCATGTGGTAGTAATAGTAGTAATAGTAGTAGTAGTAACAGTAGCAGTACACAGCGAGTACTCGTAAGTCGTACTTACGGCGTAGTAGTGACCTTTCAGTCTCAGGATACTACCTACCTTATGCAAGTCTGCAACATGCGGCAGCGTGTCTGCGGTTTCATTCACGACGAAACACACGCGAGAAACTCACCGCACCCGATTCCTGTTAGCACGAACGCTTAAGTTTAATAGGCCACAAGCATTGACTTGCATTGACTAGCAGCAGAAAGCATTTAAATCCATGCTGGATAGTGAATCGACTTGGAAATTAGTATTTCCAGAAATATCGATGTGCCATCGAAATAAATAAATTATTCAATCTTTAACGTTATTTTGATTGCAATTAATTTATTTTGTGTGCGTGCGTGCGTGCGTGTTAATTATTTTTTAAATTTAGCGATAAATTTAATTAAATTGTTCGTATGTAGTTATAATGAATTAATTATGAATAATGAATTAATCTTGTATTTTTATATCATTTGGTAATAGTTATCATTTTTCTCGTGAAATATTATGTTAGTATTCATGTATAATAATTCGTTATGCAATTTTATTATGTCTTCTCTCGATTCAACGGCGAAATTAGTCGTGTATTATTAATCTCGCTCTACCTGGTTTGAGTTCGACTGTTGACTGTTCGATTGCGTAGGAGCTTAATAAAATACAGATATACCGGTGTGACAAGGGCTAAAGACTGTAGTGACTGTGATGACTCACCATGTCGTGCCCATATGGTCGATTGAGTTGCCCTATGAAGTTTACTTGGGGATCAACCGTGCAATAAATTAAAATTTTTGATATTGGCTACTGTGACATTTATTAATACAATATCAAATTTTACGAATGGTTTATATATTTTTAAATAACGGATTATTATTCTAACCGAGGTTACGAGCGATTGTGATATTTATGATTATTGTTATACGAAAAAAGACTTTAAGATGTGTTACGGCGGTGTAATTTGTTAAAGATAAAGAAAATGATTGCCGACTCTCTGCTCATTGACAGCGCTATGCTGCGTGTTGATAAAAATCGTTTGTATTATTCACAGGTTGTGGCGTGAACCGGAAAATCATGGCGACCGATATAGCCACCTTGCTCTAATGGCAGCCAGTGCGCGATAAGATATTATCGTTATCACTGACGGTCTGCGATTGCGTAACACGTGTGTTTTGTTGCGTGTGTACGCGAGTATTCGTCGCAGTTGCGTGGCAGTTGCGAAAATCATAGGAAAATATGATGAGCTAGCGGAGATAAGAGAAATAAAATGATAACAGTCGACAAGATGTTTCGAATTAAATTTTTAATATAGTCACAACTGAAGAGATCTGAGATTCATCCAATTCTCCTGATTTATTTCGCTCTCTCTCTCTCGAGCTCTCTTACTATTTGCACACTACCGAGTAGTAAGAACTGGATCAAAGGGATGTTCCTGAATGGAAATCAAATATTCATCTCGTTAGCGGGCCTCCCCTCGGAAAGAGATAGTTTTAATGTACGACTTTACGCTCATCGAGCATTCCTCACTAATTATTCGAGACATCACGCTTCAAATATTTCAGATCTAGCGAAAAGAACTTTATCTGATACACAAACGTGTTTGAAACAATGTTATTATGAATTAATAAATTAATATATTGGTTACTATGATATATTGTTAAGAGAAGTTTGTTTAATTATTTTGAAAAATCGATACTAGATTAGTGATTAGTGATTGAGATGATATACTATTAAAAATATTGTAACTGTATTTTTAGAAATATTGTGTTTTAACGTTATTATTATTAATATCTTTTGAAATACGTTTCATGACAAAATTGCAACTTTTAAACGATGTATAATTTTTATCAAATACATTTTGATTTAGTGATTTTTTTTCATGATGGTCCTGGATGGTTGATTTCAGGTCTCGAGAGAACGGTGAGTAAGTTACCGTAAAAAGAAGCTAGGAGGAACAAGCAGCCGGCGAGCCGAAGATGCCGCTTCCGAAGCGATTGGTGGAGCCCGTGCATGTGGCACGCGGCACCATTCCTGAGGACTTCCCGCTGCCATCGGAACTTGAGGCAGCCACTAATGGCACCCTGGCCAATACTATCAGGCAACTGTCCAGTCTATCGAGGCATGCCGAAGATCTATTCGGCGAGCTAGCGAGGGAAGCGCATGGATTGAGCGATCGAGCAAATTCCCTACAGGCTAGAATAGATCGTTTAGCCGTCAAGGTCACCCAGTTGGATAGTAACGTTGAAGAAGGTACGCTTGTATTTTAATTTACAAGTTAACCAAAGTAGTTTACAAATCAAGAAAAATCAAGAAAAAGAAAAGAAAAGGATTATAATTTATAAAGATTTAGATAAATATCTTCTCATTTTCTGCGCAGTCTCGTTGCAAGATATACACATGAGGAAAGCCTTCAAGAGCTCTGTGGTATTCGACCAACAAGTTGTCTCTAGAGACACCATGCCAACGGCGATGCTGGAAACGTATCACCAATGCGACACGCCACCACCCTTGGATAAGCTTAATATTTATAGGTAATTAATGGTGTTTATAAATTTCAAATAGTTCAATTTGGAAAATGATTGAAATATTAATTATTGCCTCGATTTCAGGGAGGATGGCAAGGATGGTTTAAAGTTTTATACTGACCCGAATTACTTTTTCGATCTGTGGAGTCAGGAAATGCTCAAAGACACAGAGAAGAAACTACACGATCGAGGGAAGAAGGTAGAAATCTTTACGCGATAATATATTCAAAGACGCACCTCGATAACTATTGCACTATTTATAACATTTGTATCATAGTATTCTGAATCTTAATCAATTTAATTGATTATAAATTAGTCAAATTGTAATTTGATCAATGTAATTCTCTGATTTTCAAAGTTATCGAGATGCGTGAATTCATATAGATATAATTTTTTTATGATTACTTAAACGTGTCTAATATTGCGATTCTAACTACTGAATTACTATCCCCTTCGTTATAGAGCGAGTCTGAATATGCCGAACCGTTCAGAGAGGCAAGTCGATGGTTTGGATCTCTTTGTAGTTTCTTTTTAATCTCTCTTATCCCTTTTACAAAACATCTAATAGTATCTCAATCAGTGAATCGATTGAACGCCACCAGCCACTTCACTCTCATTGCATAATCACTCTCTCTGTGGTTTTTCTTTCATTAACCGACCTTTTTGCGCGCTGATATAGAGACTGACGTTAGATGCTCGCTTTCTCGAAGTTATGTAGTTGTGCTAATAGCCACGTTTTCTCAGTGGCCGGATATCACTTTGCGTAGATCGAATACGAATAGACTTTCTCATCGAAGTTTTCAAGTTTGTCGACCTTCTTGACAAGATCGAGAAGGATGGACAAAAGTTCCATCTACGCAGGGCCTGATTTTGACTCGGAGCCCTTCCCATTCCTTCCGTAAACTGAGTTGTGTTCTTTGATACTCGAAACAAGTTTTTCCCACTCACCATCACTTTGTGGATCACTTATGTAATGCCGTTCTCTGCAATTTTCATGTACATGCAAGTTTTGAATGTACTTTATAGAACTACGTTATATTCATCATCCACCGACTCATCATCGACCGACATCAGTATTCCCATGATTTTGATCGTCTCATCGTCCATTTCAGGATTATCTCATCTCCATTTTGCCATGTTTGTCGCGTAGAAAATAAAATAGTCGCCGTGAAGAATAAGCTGTTTTTTTTTCTTATGGCAATAACTTTTGCAAGATTCGAAAAATATAATTATCATTTTTCAAACTTCGCTCTTTTATTTTCTACGCATATTCACATCCTATTTAACTATTGATCCAGTAAATTTTGATTTTGTTCAGAAACGACGGTAATGTCTTTGAATAATTTTAAAATAGTATCCTTTTTCTTCAATTATAATTCTGTAAAAAATTTACTGAAATGACTTTGTCGCTGGATCAATCGTCGGGACCTTCTTGATTTAAATCGATTGTGCTTGACTTACATGCGATGCACCTTGATCGTTGCTTATTTTGTGTTACACATTCTAAATTTCTTTATTCTTCGCGAAACAGCCGCACAGGCCTCGGAATGAGGGTGGCGGCGGAGGTGGAGGCAGACACAAGAAGCGCGTAAGGCAGCCGCACAACACGAGGGAACGGCAACGGCAATTGGCCGTTGGCCATGGCGAATATATCATGCCGACACAAGCGGTACAGTATAGAGCGCCGCATAATGTGCAGCCTGATGATGCTCTACTAGGAATGATGACGGATCCCAGGCCACCCAGGCCCAACAGTATCGAATTGCGAAGAAGCTACCCTTCAGAAGAGCAGAATCTTTATAGCCCGCCGTCTTCCGATCATTACAGGTGGGAATATCGTGACAATGTATCTAATAATAAATCCGTAACTAATAATTCTAAAATAATAGATGATACTTAAGTACTAATATATTACTAATCCGCAAATTGTCTTCAATTTATTTTTGTTATAGGGCAACAAACTATATGACTCAAGGATATGATGAAAATCCGTACTATGCCTCGAGTCAGGCACCAGTCGGCAGCGAAACGTATCAAAGCCCTGGCGGTCAGAGCACTCCGAGTCGAGGCGGTAGGTCACGGCCATCGCAGCCACCACCGGCACCGCCGAGTAACGCTTCCAGCAACTCCACGCCCACGGTGGCATCTGCCAACAATACTCCCACTAGGGGAAGATCCATGAGCATCGGCAGGGACACTCTGCCACCGCCACCTCCGCCACCAGGAGAAACTATGTCTCCTCCTTCCATGAATGGTACGTTACTTATGTTAATTATTATTTTTATCTTATCCTATTCGAGATTAATAATTATTAATTAAGATTTTTAAAAGGCGAAGTATTTCTAAAAGGCGAAAACATATAACATTTATTTTGCACGACCGTTGCTTTAGGTTCCATACCGCCGCACCTACTAAATAGAAGTGGAAGTCGGTCGGACAGTCCTTTGCCAAGCCAACGTTCGACGCCGACACCGCCAAATCATTCAGGCCAGTTGGGCGCGGACGAAACAGATCCAGCACCTCAAGACCTTCCACCACCCCCGCCCACCCCAGATCCTACTCCACCGAGACCTATTTCACCTCCATGCAACATCCCACCACCTCCACCGCCACCGCCCCCTCCACCAGTCGCCAACGGACCCATAGCGCCGTTGCCATTAACGAACGGCGACATCGCAAAGATGATCGCAACCAATCCGCCGAAGTTGAAGCCCTTGAAGAGCATTGTAGACGGCCAGTTAAGGAAGCCTGTCAATCCGAATATTCCACTGGTCGATCCACGAAACGACTTACTCAAGGCGATTCGTGACGGTAAATTACATTCGTACTTTATAATTTTTAATTAAATCAAAAAGAAATAAAAAAATGCTTTTAAAAAATCGAATATCTTTATGTCAAGTCATTACTTAAAAAGCAATACTACTTTACTCAAAGCGATCGTTTTTCAGGTATAAAGCTGCGTAAAGTAGAAAAGATCGAGCAAAAAGAAGTGGAGCGCGTAAACGCACTTAATGATGTCGCATCCATTTTGGCACGTCGTGTTGCCGTTGAGTTCAGCGACAGTGACTCGGCATCGGAAAGCGAATGCGACAGCGAAGGTTGGGGCGAACAGGAGAGCAATCTGGCGTGACCCAACTCTCTATCATCTACCGCCGTCACTGCCTCCTAGGGAAATGGCTGATGATTAACTCGTTTTGATGCTCGAATGCCATCCTAATGTTTCCTGGCGCTGTAACGAGTCGATTTGTTTCGTTTCTCGTTTCGTATCTCCGTGACTGATATCTCACTTCCGAGGGACTGCAAAATATTCATGTATTTTAAATGTTGTCTATTCCGAATTTTCAGGACTAAATCAAAATAAGTTCTAAATCATAAAAACATAACTTTGCATGAGAGATCCTCTTTACAGAGATTATTTGTCATGGAGAATACGTCGCAAGGTAGGATCTTAATTTATTATCGTTCGTCAACAAACAAAGACAGTATATTTAATTGAAATAATAATTGTTTGCTCCTTTCATCGCGTTATCAATATAAGAAAAAAGAAAATAATATTGACATCAAATTTTGTCGCCTTATTAATTTCTCATATTGAGACATTTATTCTATGGAAAGAAATAATATCATTTGTAATTTTTAACTAATAATATGATTTGTAATATTAGTTGAAAATGTATTAAATTTTTGAAAAAATAATTCTTTGATGATTTCATGAGATTGTCAGTCATGGCAAAACATCAGACAGTCATGTCATTTTTTTGTCTCAGAAATCAACTAGTGAAATTAATCAGTCAATCAGTCGACAAATCAATACCGTTTAGTTTAACCTTAGGACGTTTTCGAAGACACGCTAATTGTGGCCAATTTAATCATGAGGGTAGCTTAGCCGAATCGCAATTCAAATATTGAGTGCAACGAACGGAGCACTCGTGAGCTCACAAAGGAATATAATATTAAGCTCACACATTAGTTAATAATATAATTCAGATATCCAGGTTGCAAGGTCCTGGAACGATAAAAAAATTCTGAAAACAGCAGCCGACAAATTGAATGTCACGTTTATAATCTCTTTGAAAAAGCGTGCTTTATATTAAATATCTTCCGCATATTTCTGGCTTTTATGGCCTTCTCAGAAAGATCACATTCAGATATATTAATATATATACACAATACATATACGCACATATATATTATTTTATAATATGTTATCATTAATCACTGTATAAAATCATCCATTAAATATCTATAAATTTGTATAAACTTTCGAAGTAAACGAATATAAAAAGATATTAAATAAAAAGATGTTCGACTATTTAATTATTAAATTTCTACGCGTGATTCTGATATTTATAAACGAGATATAATTCCGATCAATAATGGTTACAAGGCATTCAAACTGTCGGCGGAAATATGCGCACACTGAAAAAGTGAACATCGACTTGCCGAAGTCTTGACTTATCAAAGAGAATGACTTCCTTCCTGGCACATTCCATAACGACTCTGTACGACGATCGTTCACTCACACATATACATAAATAATAATATAAAGATAATAGTAGTAGTAGTAATAATAATAGTAATAATAATAATAATAATAATATATAAGCGTCTTTACTTACTCCAATGACGAGCGCTCCGCGTACACTATTGATAAGACGCGAATTAAACCAAAAGGCGCAAGGCTGGGTACTCTCTAGAGCGAGACTGTAAGATAGAAATCTTAATACCGAAGCTCCTTTCGTATTTTTGTCAAGAGAATCCTCCAGAATTTTCTTATCCTCTGCGAACCGCGATCTTCCATGTTGTGGCGCTAGGAATGTACGAGATGACGTGAAAGTAATCGCCTCAGTTCTACGAATATAAAGAATCTCTTCTATTATATTTAAATTCTTTCTTTTTCGAACAATTTGGTAATGTATTATTTTGTTCATCATTGATTTATGACATTCTCGTGTTATATTTTTACGCTAAATATTTTAACTTTTAAGAAGAGAAAAGCGGAATTTTTTTAGATATTTGATAAACGAGGCGATTGCTTTTGCCGTATCGCATATGGAAATTTATATCGATAAATTTAAATTGTTAAGAATAAAATGGTGCGAAAAATATCAGGAAGGATTTCTAACTATCTATTAACTTGAAAAAGACAAAAGAGAGAGGATATATGCAAATATATAATATTACGTTAGCGAAGCAGGAGCACAGTTGCCAATTGGAGGATAAACTGAGAGAAAGAAATACGATTGTGATTTATTTTGCATCGATGTTTGTGAAATACGACGATGATGACGACGATTCTAGATAAGCCGATATGCATATGTATATATACATACATATATTTAAACATGTATGTGTATATATATATATATATATATATATATATATACATACAGATATATATGATTATATATATGTATATATATATATATATATATATATATATTATAGAATATATAAAAGATATCGATTGCGATGAGATTGCTGTAAAGTTTCATGGTGGCGAGGAAAACGAGCAATTTTTTTCTCCGCTACCTCCGAATTTTTCTGAGAGTAAGATCTGTAAATGTTCTTGTATGTATCGCAAATCTTCTGTAAGTAATGCGAAAATGGGGCGAGCAATTTCGTTGGACTAGGTAAATGGACACTCAGTTTGCCTAAAAGAAAGCTAGACATATTTAAAGTGTCGTCAGAAAATAATCATCGATTTTAAAAATGTCCTCGGAAAATCCAGGTCAACTTTATATTTTATATACTGTATTTCTTCATTTCAAAGTTGACTTAAATCTATTTCTATTAACAATGTTCGATTGATTCGAGCTAACTAAACACAAGAATATAAAGTGTTTTACGAAAAAGCAAAACGATGTTCGATTCATCGGCAACGACGTGTGTACATTTACATAAGTCTGAGAATACTCTACTGAGAAGCTGAAAGCTCTAATTGCAGTATAACAATAATAATCAATATACGAGGCTCATTGAGATAAAAAAACAAAGTACCGAAAGTTTGAGTTTTTAATTTATTTGAAACTGGACAAAGAATAAGCAGTTTTAAACAAAATCGAATAATTTCCTGTACAGCAATTAAATCGATTAATTTAGGCAATTTAATGTTATTCCTGTGCAGTGACTAATTTTATCATAAGAGCAAAGCATTTCATTTGATGAATTATGTTTATCTTACATCCGTGTCATCAGTAGATGGTGATTTTGTTTAGCTTCTTAGATGAATTGTACTTCATGTCGGAGATGTCTACTATTTTGTTTGAATAATTCATATTTCGTGTAGGGGATGCGTCAATAACTTTAAAAAGATTGTGTTTCCCTTAGATTTAAAAAAAAAATACTTTTAGATCATACGTATCACGAAAATCTTCCGAGCACTTTAGTGATTTCGCAAAAATATCGGCGCATCTGGTACACAGACAAATAGCGTGCAGTGCAGATCGAAACTAGACGTAAGGACATTAGATATAAAAGATATTCTTAGCTATTTCGCCAATTTACGACACAGTATTTATCGAAGATTTTTTTCTAAAGAAGAGAGAAAGGGGGAAGGAAGAGGAGAAGAAAAGGAGGTGAAACGGGATTCTCTTTTGGATGTAAGCTTCTCGATATCGTGCGAGTTTGTATGAAATAAATATAATTGTCACTCGTCTCAGCCGCGCTTTCCGTAAGGGGTTTTCCGTAAAACTAAATTATTGTAAAACCGTTGTGTACCTAATGTCCACGGGTATTCCAAAGCTTATGTAAAACGAAGTGTATGCTCGTGATATAGATATATATGTATAAATAAATAAATATATATATATATACACACACACATACACACACACACACACACACACACACACACACACACACACACACACACACACACACACACACACACCGACACGAGAAACGGTCGTCGGGATAGGGCGATATGATCCGAAAGATGAGGAGAGGAGTCTACGAATCGAAGAATGGTCTGAGGCTCGAACTGGTCTCCGGATCCATCCAGATTGCAAGAACGTTATTTACCCACACCGTTACAATTACGATGGTATTATTATTATTAATAATAATAAATTTGTAGCAAATCTGTACAAAGCCAAATAAATAAAAAAAATTTCGTAAGTCCTCCATCTGAAATTTTTTTCCGTTGTCAACGAAAGGGGGTTTAAATTCATCGTATGAGCAAGGGCCGTGTAATAAAATTAACATTTTATTTGAAAAATCGAGACATATACACAGATGCGAAAACAATGGTAGCACATTCTGGTAGCACCGATAAATAGACGCTGAAACGATATCATTAAAAAGTAACTCTATGCACGGGCTGATTGTTCGTCTGATCAATCAGATCATTTGTTGTCTTTTTTTCTTCCTTTTCGAATTAACTTTTTTGCCTTGATTAATTATGCATCGTACAACAGCTTTCTCGTAAATCGGTCGGAGCGATACAGGATATTCATAGAGCTTCTTTATCTATTTTTGTCAGCTAATTATTTGATTTCTATGGCGGATGAGTCGACTTAAAATTTAATGGTAATTGGTTAAAGGAATATTCAAGTTTCAAAATATTCTTGGCGTCTTCTGGGATTCACAAATTCTCGAGATATCGCATATAAACATAGACTCTTGAGAGCGTTTGCTTCTCTCTTTTTAATAAATCTGGCAGAAATTTTCTTTATATACCGAAAAGAAATTTTTTTCTATGAAAATATAGATCTCTCATGAACACGCTGTATCTTTGACATAATAAAATCAAGTATTTCTTTCCGACCGAGGTATCCTCGCTTGATCCTTATATAGTTCTAGAGCAGAATGGGATATATAAATATATCTATACAAGCTGTATATCTATATCGCAAAGCGTCGGGTTTGAGATACTTTATTATACAGCCTGTATAATGAAGTCGCAATAATCGTTCTCATAATAGAGATAGAAAAAAGGAACTATCGAGGATGTATAACGGAATGAACTCCGATAAAGCCGCCTACTTTCGAATTTTGATCGATTCTTTTAATCATCTCCTCCCACTAGCGAAGAGTTGCTCTCTTACCCCTAAAATCCTTTCTATATGTATATATCCCTTTAGTTAGTGCTATGTACAAACGTAAATGAGGAATCAATATTGGTCGCAAGCTTGACAATGTAATGGATGTAATGGGGATAACGATTCGATTGAATAATAACTCGATGCTCTCGTCTATGCGTACAAACAAATTCGGTTAATCAAAATCAATAAGTTGTAAAGATCATGATCACGTGTACGAAACGTACGAAACGTAAATCTCGTCGTAGCGTTTAATCGTGGATTCCCGACAGGAAATTCGAGTGTACTCCTCCTCAAGTGTAGAAATATCCGTGGCATTTTATTATTGGCACTGCGATGCGTCCTCCTTTGGTTCGATTTACTTTCCGTCCTGCTTTGTCGTCGATAAAAATTGCATTGTCATCGATAAAAATGAATATCGACTTCTAGTAAACTAGTGTAGGAAATCGCGCCTTTTATCCTTCGTTCTCCCATGACGATTCCCATCTCCCCGTTAATTGTCTAGTAAATTATAATTACCGAAGCATCGTCGATTGCTCGATTAATCGTCGCGACAGGTCGCGTAATTTCGGTCGTCATTTCTTTCTTTTTCCGGTACGCTTTTATATTGCTATACGAAGTAATGATGTAAGTCTCTTGATATACATTAGCATTGGCACCATCGTCACATAATTGCCCTTTTTTTCCACTAGAAAGAGATCAGCCTTTTGTAATGTCGTTTCGTGATCGCAGCTCGATTTGAAGCTACGTTTATCATTAATAAATTGGCTATTCGTTTCAAATCGAAATTATACGTGACACTTTTCTCTGGGTTAAGGGGAGTTCAGACCGTGTTCAAAAAGTGACGATGTTCTGTGTCGATGTTCTGAAAAATTTGCTTTTCGCGATTTTTATCACGCTTTTCATATTTGGCACGATGTCGTAAAAGTGGACGATACTTGCGGTAAAATCTTCGATAGTGCATCTCGTTCGATGCATTCGTCTTTTCCTTTACACGCGATAATAACAAGGAGAAATGCAAATGTGTCAAAAGAATCACGCGATTATGTTAACCATTATTAAATTAATCCGATTGATAATGACGAGAAAAACTTAATATCATATGTATATTTACACGTCGAGAAGTAAGGCAGGCATTCCCTTAGTCATAATAATAATAACGTTTACGCGAACGAATTACAGTATGATATATACCATTCGAAATATATGTTTCCTTGCGATATTGCACAATTTTAATCTCGCCTCTGATAAACGTGGGATCTAAGCGAAACTTCGTAGCGATCATGAATATATTCGCTGAGAAAAAGAGACTTCCCGCCTCTTTACATATAATATATACGATAAAATTTAAACGATGCAAAGTTGAACGAAGAGACAACAACGTACTCTAACTATTACTTTCCGTTCCATCCGCCGAGGATCTCGAAATCGTCATTAATCCTTTCAACACCTTCAAAAGAATCGCTAGAGAAACAGATTTTATATACAATTCAACTGGTTTATCGAATCGTTATGATATACGTCTTAAATTGCAATAACTTGGAAATATTTTTTGTGAATTTTTCAGAGATTGTTAATCATATATATATATGCCGGATTGAAAGAATCAATAACGATTCTTGGATAAAATTTATTCCAGCGGACAATTGATAAATCTCTCTCATACAGCAACGATCAAATCGAGGATTTCTGAAATGACGATGGACTGCCTTGATACGATCGCGATCCATAGAGTGTCGCAAAAGAGGATGCGTACGAACAGATCAATGCTTTTCGTTTTTCGTGTTTGACTTCTTTTTTTTCTCTAGAAGGAAAGATAGAAAAAGTTTTTGCGTGTATGTGTATGTGTGCGTGCGTGCGTGTGTGTGTGTGTGTGTGTGTGTGTGTGTGTGTGTGCGTGCGTGTGTGTGTGTGTGTGTGTGTGTGTGTGTGTTTACATATATGTGAAATCGTTTACATATGTACGAATCCAAGCTGACATCAAATGTCGAGCTTTACTAGATTCATTTTTTCGTCGATATTTTCATCTAGATACTTCTACCTAGACACGCAACATTCTCCCAGACGATATAAACATTCAAAAGACGTCTGACAAAATTAGGACATCTTTCAAATTTTTACATTATCCGAGTTTACTCCGCCAACTGATAAAGTCGTCTTCAATCTAAAAGCATCCATCCCAAGGTATGATTGATATCTTTTTTGTTTGAGAACCTGAGAAAAATTCCGAGCGCTATCTCTCGCTATTCTCTTGATTCTATTTCTTCAATGTGATCTTCATTCTTGCCCTGCCACCGGCTAACGTCAGTAGCCGTCACTCTTTTGCAATATTTCCTCCCATGCAACTCTCCTCCCGTAAACCTGAGGAAAATCCTGAGCGTGTCTTGAGCTATCTCAATTCTCAAACCTCTTTCTGTCTGGACACGATCTGGACTCACTCTTGCTCCACGCTAATGTCCACTGTCCTCACCCTGGACGAGTCCGTGGGCAATAGTTGAAGACGTTCAGGTTCCGCGTCCAGCATGATGATACACATGAAGCTCTTGCCTGATGCCTGATCCCTGGGATAGATGGTCACCGGCGCGAATTTATCCACCGAGCCATCCACGTAGGAACAGAGCTTCCTGTAGACCTGGGGAAAGTGTCTCCTCAAGGAGACTCCCCTGAGCCTGAGCTGTCGTTGGATATTCGTGAAACTGATCTCTCGCGATCTTCGTGGTGTATTTTGTCCGTTGTTACCGGGTAGTGATGTCAGTACAAGGGTCTCGGGCGAATCCATCTCTCTGGTGATGTTGCAAGGGGACGCGGGTGCCTGTTGCGACAGCCTCCTCCTGGCTTGCGGTGACGCCGAAGAGGAGGAAGCGTGCTGCTTGGCTGCCCCGTCGAGTCTGATTTTCGCGCATCTGGATACCAGTTGCCGTTCCCATCTGACCGCACCACTAGTTGGCACCTCGCTGACCACGCAGACCGCCACGTAGAGTACTAGCCGCGCTTCTGGATTGTACGTCTTGCAGAGGCGCATCAGCTCGGCGTACAGCTCGGCGCCCATCTCGCCCGGAAGCAAGTCCGACCAACGCACATAAGTGGGTTCGCCTAGATCGGCGAAGCCGTTGCCGACGAAGCGCTCGGCCGCTTCAGGGCTCGAAAAGAAGCACTTGACTGCGCCGCGACCATGAGCGGCGTAACCCCGTCTCGCGAGGGCGGAGATGTGCTTCAAGGTCAACGAGTCCTCCTTCGCCGAGGACAGCACCTGGCGGCAGAGACTGCCAGCTCGCGAATGAAGGCAGGTCTTGCGATGACGTTGCCAATGAGCCCTTCGGCATTCACGTGAGCAATACAGGCAGGTGCAATTGTGGCAGCTCTTATAGGTCCTCCTCGCCTCCGCCAGAGTGGTCGAATTGCCGCACTTGTTGTTACGGCACCTCACCACTTTGTCCATAGCCGAACTGCCATTGGTAGTGGAGTCTTGGGCGTTGTCGAAGGACACCCTGCGGTGACGAGGCTGAACGCCACCGCGCGGCATCAACGACGAGGACGTCGTGGCAGTGGCAGCGGCGGCAGCGGCGGCAGCGGCGGCGGCGGCGGCGGCGGCAGCGGCGGCGGCAGCCGCGGCTCGTGAGGCCGGCAGCGTGTCGCTACCCTCGCTCTTCCGTCTGACCAGCTCGCCGGAATAGAAGTTGCGCTGATCGTCAACAGATGCCTGATGGACGTCCATCACGCTCTTAGCGGACTCTGCGACAGGTTAGATCGATTGCCCTCGTCAATATGGAGTATGATAAAATGAAGTAAGGTTGATAGGAGAACGATGAGAGAGGTCGGAGAACGATTATGAATTGAAGAGCTTATTTTTCAAAATCATGTTAGATTTCGTAAAAGGTCAAAAATGTGTTTCTAATAAATGTTTCTTCTTTTTGCAAAATTTCTAGCTAGCTTCTTATAATATACATTTTAAAATATCTACAGGTATGGATTTCACACGATTTTGGAAACAAGCTCTTTTTCAGTTATTCTATCATAAAATAACGGCATTAAAATGATGAAAAATGATAATGTTTATTTACGCTTCGATGTAACAAAATGAATGATTTTGTGTAGTGTATTGAACAAAACAGAATTCGTTCTCATTTTCCTCCGTCATCATCACCGAGAGCCAGCGCGAGAAACGCGTTAAGCACAATGACATGATGATTATAAGCAAATATGAGCGTGAATGACAGTGATGTGTCTCTTAATGACGCACTCGTATAATAATTTCCCTCCCCCAAATAGTCTAATTTTTCTTGCCGTAAAAATCGCATTTTCCTTGTGTCTAGTGATTTCAACTCAATACATGAAACAAGTTGTCTAAGAAAACTAAGATTTTAAAGCAAATAACATCTAGATTAAAATCATTTAAACAAAAACAACAAGAGAGTTAACTAAAAAGAGAAGATTTTGAAAATGTATAAAATTCTAATCTATAAAGAAATGTTACAGCTTTTCTAAAATTATATAGAATACTAATACACTTTTTTAATTAATATTAAAATTATCCTCTCCTTCAATAGGTGCCTTTACAATAATATTGTGATAAGCTTTTTATTGTCACAAGCGGATGGAGATTAATTTAAAAAGACAAATACATATTATTTGGAATTTCGTGCGGAAACATTTTTATTTTAAAACTGTTAGGAATTCTTGCTGAAAAGTTCTTTTCTTGTTCTTCTTGTGGCTGTGTACACATATTGCTTCCCCAAAAATATTAAATATATTTATTTCTGAGCTTTTAAACGCCATATCGTTGAACACAGACATGACAATTGGAAAAAGCATTATTATAAAAAGAGCAAGTGGACACGTTACCATAAATTCGCAGGAGCGAATCGAATCTGTATATCTAACTCATCCCATGTGCCATCAAGCTTAATCGTGCACAGAACCATAGAAGATCTGTTCTTTTTAGTCGCACTTTCCTACGTTCTCCGCATCAAAAACAAAAAGTAATATTTATTGAAATCTACAAATCTAATGAATCATTTATCGATTTTTTTTTTTTTTTTTCGTTAAAATCAACATTTTAAAACAAATTCAATTAATTTAATTAAAAATTTTCAATTATTAGCAGTAAAAGCGCGTGAAAATTGAAACCGCAGAAAAGTATAGAAAGCGCTGCTAAAAGAAGGCCAGATCTGTAAAGAGATAGCGAAAAGATATATAAGAAAACAGACAGAGAGAAAGAGAAAGAGAGAAATAGAGTGTCGAGAGTTTGGTGATGATTGTTGTCTTACGATCTTCGTCTCGGCTCGTGTTATTAATCATGCGCTCCTAATCATTCGCGCGATAAGTAGCGAGCGGCTGCTGCGGCAGCCGGCCACGGCCGAACTCGTCCTTGGACTCTGGGGTGTCTACGACCCCGAGAGGGGTTTTACACGCCCTTAGGCTCGCCTCTGCAAAGGTGCAAAAGAACATGAGTTCGAAGGGCAGGAGGCGTCGAGACACGTGAGACACGCGACTATCGCCTTCTTCTTGATGCGGGACGTTCTCATGGATTTTTTAATATCGATAGATCGACCATCGAGTCGGCGAATAGTCCAGAGATCCGATTTAAAAAGCAGTAACTTCGCAAACTTTATTTATCTCTCGTTTTATTCGTTATATCTCTTTAAAATTGAAATTCTCTTTTGAGGAGTCTTGGATATATATTTTAACAATTCTTTCGATTCCCTGCGCCAACAAGGTGAAAATGTAAGGATGCACGTATGGTATGACATATGTAATTTAATCTTGAGTATTTCGCATGAAATCTGGAATCTCCGTTCAAATACGAAACGCGGGTGAAGGAAGGGTGAGGCGAGTAGCGACGAGGCGAAGAGAAACGCAAGTTTTTCTTTATGCCGTAAAGCGAAATACACAGTGTCGGTCACGTGTACATCGATATGACCCAGAAAACGTATACACCGGCGGCAGATCTTCCTCATATTAAGAAATAAAACTTGGAAAAGAATCGTCCACAAGTAGTTCTGCGGAAAACTTTCCATCATTGTTATCATAAGAAAAAATTTCCAAAACGGAATTAAATTAAATAAAGATCAATTGTTTCCGTATCGAATTTCTGCCGTTTGCGTAAAATCCTCACGGGAGCCTCGATGCGCACGCGTTTGCTCTTCGGGGGTACGGTAGAGGAGGTTTCGTACGTAATAAAGATTAATCATCCTTGGAGATAGAGGATCTGCCGATCAGAACGAAAACTTACATAGTCCTCCTACCTTGGAGGTCTTGGCGTAGGTCGCTGCAGCTCTTCCCGGCTTTCGCCTGGCCGACGGCGGCGTTCGTATGGCGATGGCGGATGGCGGACGTGGCGGTCACGACGGGTCCCCCCGGGCCAGGACTCGGGGTACGCGACGCGGGTGGCAGCCCCAGGAGGGAGTCAAGTACGTCCTCCAGGGTCGTGGAGCCCGGGCTCGGTTTGTTCCGCAGAAGAGCTGCCGTCGCCATCGCCTCGTCCGTATCGCTCTGGCCCGATCCTGATCATCGGTATCATGCGGGGGTAAAGAAGAGACAGAGAGGTTTGCGTCATCCTCTTGGCCTCGAAAGTGTGTAGGTGTGTGCGCGTATTTGTGTAACGTATTGTATGTGTAGATATGTATGCGTGTGGCGAGAACGAGACAAGAGCTTTTTCCCATTTTCCGTTAACTCCGTGATTAATAACAAAGCGATTACTCGTTGCCCCTTTTAATCTGATCCAGCATTACAAAAGGAAACAATTACGCATTATGCATGTGTATATATGTGTATGCGTGTGTACCCGGATGAAAATGGAATAAACCTTTCCCATTGGGGTCCCACTGACCGCTTGGCCTCATTAAGCGTAAAGCGATTCCTTTTTCCCACTGCGCTTTTAAATTAATTTCGTTTAAATTTCTCTTAGCCTCGAAAATCTGTACGTTCGTCATGTCTAGAAGATGACGAATTTTTGCTAATTTCATCAGCAGCCGGCCAAAACTACCGCGCAGCTTACGGTTTACAAAGTAATATATCTGTGTTATGTGCCATATTAAATACGTTTACATTATCAAATTTGCTAATTATCGATCATTCGATCGAGCAACCATTTAATATCATCAATTGTGCTTTACGCGCACATTACAAGTGCGGTTGTCGAATTACATACAGAAAAATAACACAGAACTCGATTGCTTGACGTCGTAGTCGAGAAAGCAACAAAATTCTGCAGCACTTACCGTGACATAAGCGGAATGTAGTACACAATGCGACTAAAGTGGGTGTATGTAGAAAACGTTCACGTTGGGTAATCGCGCTATTAAATCGGTTCCATTCAAAAATGTACATAAATAACTCTCGATATTTGCACTGTATCAACTATCACGATCAAGATCGTGATGCGAACCGATTTAACAGAACGAATACACAGAAGTGACAGGAAAAAAAAAGATCATCAATGTGTAAACATATCGATCGAGATATATATATATAAATGCGGGAGCAAAGTTTGCGAGGAGGAAACACAAAGGATGACGACAATAATTTATTTGTTGCCAGGGGTAATAATTACGTTCTACAGACAAATGATAATCGTTGACGCGTTGTCCGAACAATAAATACGGAACCGTTTGAAAGAGAGAGACAGAGAGACCAGGCGGGAGTACCGAGCGCGTAGAATCATTGTCAGATCATCGATTCTGCCATCTCCATATAATCGAAGCTTACAATATTAGTTGCGCGTGTGTGTTGTATATCGATAATAATTACAAGAAAGATCAATAAGGCACTGTAAGAGGCAGAATGAGACGTGCGCGTATGATTCTACGAACTTTGAGGTTCGTAATTAAAACAGTAACAATGATAATGATAACGATGATGATGATGATGACGACGATGATAATAATAATAATAATAATAATAATAATAATAATAATAATAATAATAATAATAATAATAATACAATTATAATAATACAATTGAAAATAATAACGATAATAATGATGATGATGATGATGATAATAATAATAATAATAATAATAATAATAATAATATCAACGCGCCGGTAACATATAATAAACGGCATGCGCGATTCACATAAGTAAATCTAATTAATACAAATATGTGTATGTACCTGTACAGATTTTACAGGCGTCAACGTAAAATGGACAGTTTTACAGTAAACATATGTGAACGCAAATAACTACTGACAATGATGAACGAGAAGAAGAAGAAAAAAGTGGTTAAAGTGGTTAATACAAAATTAATATTTCGCATATGATATATGGTGCGGGAGCGTCCTTTATTTTATCAGCGAACGGGAAGGGGAGCGGAGGGGTCGTCGACACGTGTCGTAAACAAAGTAAGAAAGTGTACTACAAAATTCTTCGCGACGAGCTCTCTCGCATGAGCGACAAGAATGAGAGAAAGAAAGAAAGAGAGAGAGAAAGAGAGAGAGAGAGAGAGAGAGAGAGAGAGAGAAATAGTGAAAAAGAGAGAAATAGTGAGTGAAAGACGAGAGAACGCGCGTGGAATGGAGTTTTTACTTAAAGTTTTTCGCTGCGCGAAAAAGTCCACGAAAAGCGTGACTCGAGGGTGCTTCTGCGGTTCCATTTATTCCCTTGAGGAATAATCCTCGAACGTAAATCTGTCCTAGCGAGTAAATTGCAATTAGAAATCGTGAAATATTAATATAACGATTTCGTCCGGTTTCATCATCTCGAGTCTCGCCGTTCAAGCCTGATGATGTCCACTTGAGAACTTCGCTCTCGAATAGGGAATTCTCGACAGTAAAAATTTCCGATAAACGAAATCAGCGATTATTCGCAGCTCTGAAGATTTTACTACCGAGAGTCGTTCACGAGAATTCCCGCAAGAGAATTCCCAAGTGGATATATACAGTCTTATCGTCCTATAGTCGCAGTGATAAACCTCCGAGAACGCGAAAGAAAAGTATACATTGGCTCGAGTCGGCTTTGCAAATTAATTATTAGCTGAGTCCTGGAAGCTCAATTAAGCCTCGCGCACCTGCGGCTCGTCCGAGCGCACGACGAAAGCTGACGAAAACGAGGAAGCGAAGAGAGATAACGATTATCGAGACGTGGGCTTAAGCTCTAATCATCGTCGTGATGATAAAAAGCTCGCGGGAGAGAGGATTATGAGAGTGCCTCTGGGGATTCTGCGCCTACGTCGATGAGATGAAAGCGCGAAAAATAAATATCACCCGTAAAGAGTATCCTTAATATTTATCATTATATAAGTCGACCTTATAAAAAGATGCCGGAATCTATTTCAATAAATTTCAGGAACAATCGTTTAAAATCCACGCCACGCTCTAATGCTTTAATCAAATCGTTCTCTTTAGACACTTAATGTTTTAAGATATTTTATTAATAATGATATGTTAATATTATTTGTAATATATTAATATAGATATATTATATATTAATATTACATACATATCGTATATTAATATATCAATATGTATATTAATTGTAATATATATTGATATGACATATCAATGTTTCTCTCAAATTGCATCTAAAACCAATTATTTTACAAAAAAATCTCGATTCGATTTTTGATATCCGAAGGAGAATTTCTCCGCGAATCGTCTTCGTCAGTTTCGCGCGCTCAGCGGCGAATGGAGTACCGGAAGTAGCCGAGTGCCGGAAGTTTCGCGTGTCCGCTAGGCGAGCAGCAACTCACCACGGTGATGACGTTGCTGATGCTGGCGATGCTGATGACGCTGATGATGATGATGATGATGATGATAGTTAGAGGAGGACGTGGGCGACGGGCCGGCCGAGGACGTCTGATGGTGCTGATGACGCACGTCATCCCGGCTGGGCGTCAGATCCAGGTAGAGGCCGGATGCGGCCGAGTCCTGGCAGCTACAAGACTCGGTGCCGGCCGCGTTGCAGCAGTCGCCGGCCTCCTGATCGGTCGCCAGGCTCATAGGCGTCTCCGGCGAATCCACGGGTCGCGTGCCGACGAACGAGCTCTCCATCCAGCACAGCTTCACGCTCCCTTCGAGGTGCCGACACAAATGCGACAGCGATTAGGCCCGGGTCAGTGAACGACCCTTCGAGACGTCGAAGACTATTCTAACGGAATTTTCCTGACCCTATTCTTTTCCGTAGCAAATCTACTTCTAATTTTTAAGATCTTTTCCTATTTTCTAAAATCTTTTCATCAATAATCAATATTTAAATCAATATTTTGTAAACTGTATTTTAAAATTTCCATTCAATCCTAGGAGAATCGGAGAGCCATAATTAAAAAAATTATTTATATATTTCCAATCACGGTAAACTCTTTCATGTACTTCATATATATTCTGTTTTCTTGGTTCTTGGCTACAGGCTACAGACGTTAATTTAAATACGAAACTTAAAATCGTAAGGGTAAAAGCTGAATAAATAACTGTGCTGTCCTTATAAACGCGCAAAGTACCGTGGAAAAAGCATACATGTTATATAATACCGTGGGGATTTATAATCTCTTTCGTTATAAGACTCTCCTGACGATTAGGACTCGACGATGCGGGCATTAACTATCTTTATTGACCGCGTAATCGTCTTAAGTAGTAGAACCGCTATGGGTATTTCCAGACGAATAACAAAGGAAACTAAAAATAATTCCAAATAAATTTGTTTCTAAATAAATTTGGAGAATGTAACAGCATAATCATACGCGATTCTATTCCTATTGCATTTAATTACACATATTTGAATTTTATATGATATTTCGAATAATGTTTATAAATCTTGAAAAAATATCGTTAGTGAAGCCAGCACGAGACTTTTGTTAAATAATAAGTTATAAGAAGTATTTAAATAAAAGCAGCGGGTTAATTTCATCATCAATGTTAATACAAATGTATTAGTGTTAGTTGTTAGACCGTAAAAATTTAAATGCACGTCACAGCAGTATCAGAAAGATAGTCCAAGTCTATCGAAGTTTCAATGATAAGACAGAACTTGCAACTCGAGCTGCGACTTTATACAGTGCAGCTTTTCATTCTGCTCTACTTTTGTTGTCGATTCAGATCCGATATTATGTCTCATTGATAACGAGAGTTCGCGCGAGTTCGCTCGCGTTGAAAAGATGAAAGGAGAAGAGGAGGAAAGACGTTTGAATTTCAGGGTAATCTATTTCGGTGGCGACGGTCATGAGACATTATCGAAATAGCAGAGACTTGCCTCGAATCGCGGCACAACGTCGGGATTGTCCGAGATGAGAAGGTCGCGATCCACATACATATAACCAATGTTAATCACAATTCGGCAACATTAGATTTTAGAGTCAAGTCGATATGCGACGATATATCATCGAGCGTCATTTTTTTAGATTTTTTTTTAGATTAACAAAATGTGTGAATGTCAGTTTTTACAACTTTCTACATATATAGAAATTTCTATACTAAACTGGTATCAAATATTGTTTGATATTTCATTTTCAGAACAGGAACCGTCAGAGGAACCGTCAGAGGAATCAAAGCCAAGAAGGACGTTATCAGTAACAGACGGCTAATCTGGAAGGCGAATTCTAGACTAGCACTTCTGATATCGGATCTAACCTAAGATAGGTTATAGGATATCGGAGAAACCTAAGATAGGTTTGACGAAGGACTACTTGATACTGAGACTGGCCATTTACATCCTATTCGCGGATTTATTTATGAGCTGAAGCGATACCGGTTGTAAGATGCATCGATGGAAGATGTGCAGCGCGATTCGAAATGCGGAAGATGTCAATTGCACTTGAACACTTGTACTACGTTAAAGTGTGACACGTGTATGCACATTACTCGTAAGAAGTTGCATTCTTGCAAGTTGCTATGACTTGCATTCGGTGTCTCGTCAATGATGAACGAGAAGAAGAGTCTTCGTTTGAACATTTAGTGGCGGTTCCCATCTTAAATTGTATTTTTATCTTGGATATGACAAAATAAATTCAAGTTTTTAAATTTCCAATTAATTAAAAATTCCATAATTTAAATTTCCACGATTTAACGATGTCCATAATGTCCATTAATTCCAAATGTAATGAGTTTTATATAAATCTCGATAATAATTTAATATAGTAAAATTTAATATCGTAATTGGGGTTTAAGAGAATTCTAGAGAATTCTAAGGGTACTTGATTCACTGAATAAGAAAATATTTTGAAACGGGCTTCTAGTGAATTTAACGCTCTATTAGAAAATTTGTCTCACGGAACCCTTAAAATTCTTTAATCCATGAAATCGAGGAGGAGGTTAAAAATGTTAAAAACCGACCTGTTTTGACCTTATCGTTGCGCAGAACCAGCTGATGCATATAGAGACAAAGAGAGAGACAGAGACAGAGAGAAAAAGAGAGGCAGCTTGCAAAGGAAGACAAAAGAAGACATTAAGAAAATAGGAAAACTCAAAAATTACCTTCGTAATGGAGAGCAAAGGTGATGGTGGTTGTGATGTTGGTAGGATGGTATATTGTATTTTTTTTGTGGCTGGGGGGATGCTTTAGTGCTCACCTCTGGGGCTGGTAGACCTCGCACCGCCCCTCTCATCCCAATCTTCAGGTCGAGATCGAGGCGACAGTCGGCCGCCACCGCCTCCGCCGACCTCTTGACCGCTCTGCACGTAGTGCACGATGGCCGATGTCACTTCCTTTATCGAGTTCCGTACCTCCAGTTGCTGATTCGTTGTCTGTTGCTGTTGCTGCTGCTGCTGCTGTTGCTATTGTCATAAAACAAATATGAGATCTATTCCAGACGAACAAAGATTTATTACAATTTAGATTAGATGAATAAGACTTAATACAATTTTGCGATTTTTTAAATTAATACCAGAAAGTTATCTTGATAGTTTAGTTTATCTTGATAGTTTAAATTTATCAATTATCGTCTTATCATGCTGTTTTTCTCGAAAATTTTTAATAAATTTTCTAAAAAAATAATGTAAGCAATTATAATCAATCAATTTAAAAAAAATATATTAATATATAAAATGTCGTTTGTTATTAAAGAAATTGCAAAAGATATAATACGCCTGAAGCTTTCCTGCCAGATTTTCTAATTTTAGAACGTGGCAACGCGCTTGCGTGCTGTCTGTGAAAATTAAAAATAAATTGCACAAAGAACAAAATGCAAAAGATGCTTGCAGACGAGAACGAGTTTGCACGGGATCATGCACAATTGTGTTTTTGCCTTTTTGAAATCCATTAATACGATAGTGCACGAATGCGTAAACGCGTAACTAATACAAAATGTAATAGAGATATATTTACACAATTGCGAATATCGATTTGCAAACGCCGGAATATCGATTTGCAACGCCGGAATTCTAAGGCCTGCTGACGTAAAGAAAATTGTGACGCTATCAGTGACGCACCAGCAATTTCCATGGAATGTTTCGCATTTACTGGCACATTTACGGCAAAATGGATAAGGGAAAATTACGTTAAGTGGTAGATGGACGATTTTAATTTGCCTGAGATTAAATCGCACGGAGAAAATTGCAAAAGTCTAATGAGCACGAAATGAGCATGAAGACTCGAGTACAGAAAGAGATAGATTTTTTTCTCTCGCATTTTACCTTGTTTGCGGCCTGCAGCTGGGGAAGAATACCCTGAGCAAGACGTTCCGCCGGTGTCCGCGGGTTGGCCAGCCGTTCCTGCGAACGCCAGCCCAAGTAGGGCTGTCGATGATTGAAGGATGACCTGGCCGAACTCGCGGGTGAACTGCCGGCGCTGTTCAGCAAGCTGGTGCTCCATCTCGAGAATACGGGAGGCGTGGGACTGGGACTGAGAAGGACACCTGCGATATAAGAACAAGATACAACATCCATTGTACACCGTTAAGTTGTGTCAAATTATTACACTATAAGATAAAAAATAAAAAAAAATATTTGCTGTGCATTTATGAATTAAAAATGCAAATTGAGAATCAGATATATTTGATTTTGATTTTTTTAATTTACTGACACTTTTGAATTTATGACGGTCAACTTTCTCCAAAATTCCTCAACAAACTTCGATCGTTGGTTCAAAGAAAATTCCTAATCCTAATTAGTTTAAATGGATATTGATTTTATACATTTTAATTTATTTTGCGCGCATCTATCTCACCTGTGGTCGGCTGTCGATTGGAAGACGACGAGAGAGACGACAGGGAGGTTGTTTTGGAGCCGAGGGCACGCCATCCTCCGTGTTGTGATGCGTCGGAGTGCCTCTTCAGCCGGAAGCCGTCGCGGGCAGCGGGTGAATTCTTGTACCAGTCGGGCACATTGAGCCGCTGCAACGATCGCTGCACCCTAAGCTCGTGCTCGCTTGGCACGCGCTCGCCCACTTTCTGCAGCTCATTTTCCGGTGGCTGCAATGATAAATTCGAGTTCGCATTCTTCAGCATTCTCCGGTAATTACTAGAACTCTCGCAACAAATTGGAAGAAGTATTTCTTGTCGACATAAATTCGAGGATTAAGATAATTAAGTAGTAATTGGAAAATTGTCAATAAAATGTTAAAATAAAATTTAAATAATAAAATTAAAATCAATAATAAAATACAATAATCATCTTTGATCTTAATCCCTGAATTTAAATAGAAAATGGATATTTATTTTATGTAATCCATTCTGTGCATATCTATATCTGTATTACAAATAAATAACTATAATCTAGTTACTATAATATCCCTTGAAATGTCCGATGTAAAAAAAATCGAATTTGAACAAGAGTAGGCGCAAAGATCGTTTCGGGACACCCGGTGGACGTGTGACACACACAGAGTATGGTGGTCGTGCGAAGCATCGTGCGAGACATCGATCCTGCTCTCTGCAAAAGTTTCAGGGACAAACCTGCGCGAAGGTCGATGCGACGAAGTCCTCGTCGCAGCTCCTCGCCGCGTTCTCGATCAAAATTCGACACGCCGCGCTATTAATGACCTCGTGAGCCGCCGTCATCGTGCTGAGGCCACTTCTCGATCTATAATGGAGGACGGGAATCTCCTGAGAGACGCGTCAGGAGCGATCGCCGATCTGGGAACGACACTTCATTTTATTCATGGACTCGTTTCTATTTTCAGAGCATTTTCAAGACGACGGCTCTTGCTAAAGCTGTATATGCACAGGACATAATTCCCATTAATTTTCTATATAAACGCGAGATTTATTAGTTAATAATAATAATAATAATAATAATAATAATAATAATAATAATAATGAGAGAGAGAGAGAGAGAGAGAGAGAGAGAGAGAGAGAGAGAGAGAGAGAGAGAGAGAGAGAGAGAGAGAGAGAGAGAGAGAGAGAGAGAGAGAGAGTCACGTACGGATGTGTTATATCTTGAGATAAAAATCAACATCGACAATTTACAAATTTTAACAGATGTCAACTTCCGTTTAGAGGTTTGTCACTGTTAGCTGCTCCTTCAAATTTTTCATTGTCTCGATTTCAATGCTAATCGCGCAACCGCCACATAACGGATGCACGTGACGAACGTGCGTGTGATTTTCATGTATGGAGTCTAACGGGACAAGTCAGAAAGCATATGGCTTCCAACGTCTCTTGTCTTGTCTTTTCCTCGTCATCGAGCGAGGGAGTGGATCGTGAGTACACACACGTGTGCATATCGGTTTAAGGAAAATATTTTTCGAAGCGTCATAGAATCGTTGAATTTTCCTCCGCGTTGGAAGGGTGAACGCGCTTCATAAATATTTCTTCAACTTAAACCCCATCCCTAATAGCGCCTTAAGGAGCGTGCGAAACTATTGTAGAAGCAGTCGTACTTCTAACGTTTAGTTTTCGTTAAATTCATGTCGGAATAAAATTAAAATTCATCCGCAGAAACAAAGTTTAGTTTAAAGTTTTGCCTTTGTAAAAATGGAAATACATCCTTGTTAGAATTACGAAATTTAATTTTTAATTATAGATTCAGAGGGTAAAATCGATTTAGAAACAACCTCTATGTATGATTAATGCGTGTACTCTTTCTAAACTTTATTTCACGGTAAAGTAATCTTCGTTAAGGTGGCGAGGTAATCTCGCAATCAAATATGAATGATATCTAGTTATTTTCGACGGCAAAAAATTGAGGGCGCAGCTCTTGGTCGGTTTCCCAATCTCCCGCAGACGCGAAAGGATCGGCGGTGATGCAGGTTTCGATGTATGAGGCCAAGGCTGAGCCGTGTGTGAGCGGGATAGGGACTGTTTGTGTGCGGAAATGTGATGGGCGTTTACGTAATGCGGACGGGAAGAGCAAGCGACGCGAGAGCTTCGCTTCACGGGATCGATTCCGTGAGCCGTTAAATTTTTTATAAAACCAGCCAAAGTCGTAAATGGCCAAATGGAACTCACGACTCGCGAGAAATTTGGCAAGCAAAATCCACATCGGAATTTTTACAAGTCTTATCAAAGTCTTGTCTGAAAATGAGAATCTTTCCTATCGAACATTTTGCTTCGAATAAAATTACAAAAAGATTGATAGATATAAAAAGTAATCTGGAAGTCAAATTAGACTGACGTAACGAGAGGGAATTAAAATAGAACAAGCTTAATGGAAATAGAATCAAAATGACATTAAGACTCTACATCCCGATTAAAAGAAAAAAAAAAAAAGGGAGCTCCAAGATATCGCGTTGCGAGCGAACGCGTTGCGTAACAAATGTCTCGGATGTCGAGACAGGGAGAGATGCTATAACACTAATTTCAATTACGACGTCTTTTCCGTCATCGCGTTATTCCCGTCAATTGACGCGAATTAGGGAAAAGCCACATCAAAGACGACGTAGCGCATCTGCCATTAAGGCGGCCAAAGACCCCATGCTTCTCTCGCTGCATGTGCTTCGCGTCGATGCATTCTGTTCCCGCGGATGCATCCGCGAGTGCAGTCAAGGCGCGTCCGAGGATGCCTATGATGCCTTTCGATAATATTGAATATCCATTGAATTTCCATGCGATCATTTTTAATTTGCGTGAAAAATACAAAATGTCCCAATTTTTATCATATTTATACGCAATTTCCGATATATAAAATGTCCTTAATAAGATAGTAAGATTTTAATTAAGTAATATTTTAAGATCGAATATAATATTTCAAGATATTAAATATTTCTTTTCAAATTTTTTATTCAAATTCTGCATTAGAAATAAATTATACATAATAAGCGGATCGATGATTTACTCGACGATTTGTGCAAACTTTGGAAATGTCTTTTTACTTGTATATATTTTAATTATTTGTATGTTGACTATTCGTCGAATTTGCATACACGCGGATAAATCGTAGCACGATACAATCTCGTAGTAATCGTTACTAGCAGTAATCGTTTACCATAAGAAAAGAAACATGCGCCGAGGCATACTATCTTTTACCACATTGTTAACGGGCATCGATTGCTATTGTTTTCGAAAGCCTTAATAATGCACCCACACCAATACGGCGGAAGTTGCAGAACTTTTCCTCGGCCACTCGAAACTTTGGAATCGCGAACGGTGGAATCGCCTTGTGTCTAAATAATTCCTACCGCCTTATCACAGAAATGTTGGAAAGTGTACTAGTGTACGCTAGCGAATTATGTCGAGAAAATGAACAACTAGCATGACTGCGAGCAAATATAATTGATAACAACGGAGCCGATAATTTACATATACATATTATTCGTACTTATAGAACGGTATTTCGAGATCAATATAATAAACGTTATAATTAGATAATGTCTCACTTGGAATATGTAAGAATCAACAAAAAGTTCATTGTCGCTCTTTTCTCGATGTTTTGTAAATGTAGACAATTTCTGTTTTACATTATTTTGAAAAATTATGTTACAATTTATTTTCTTATTCTGGACAGATATTTTCTGAAGCTATTAATGTTTTGACTAAAATATCGCCTATGCAAAGCCGCGCGTCGCGGTTTGCACATGCGGCACGCATGTGTCTGCCGTATGGAGATACACCGACGCGAGTACTCATAAACGCGTGCGAACGGCCCCTCGTGCAAAGTCACACTTCGCGGGGAACGGAGCATCGTTGTTTTATTGCGCGAAAGGAAATAACCAAGAATCCATGAGCCACGCGCTCCTTTGTTCTACAACTTTCTAGCCGAAGGTTCTCGCGTTCATTGACGTGGATCATGTTTGGGTTTCACACCCAGGATGACCTTTGCCCTTTGCGATTACTCGGAAAATGTTAAATTTATCTTTAGTCATGCATAAGCCTGTTTAGTCAATATATAAAAAAAAGTATAATTATTAATTTCAGTTTTGCGATTCAAAATGATAAAGCTTCGATTTATGAAACATTCATTTTCCATTCGAGAAGGTTACCTTAATGCGAAATTGAAAAAGAAAAAACTTGCTATTACGTGGCTTTAAGACGCTTTATATTACATGACTATCGGTCCCTCGATGTTTACGACACTGCACGTGGCATAGTTCGTATCGTAGATACACGTGGGCACGAAGAGCGCCCACACGTCGCGGATTCTCGCTCGGCCTTCGACTCTCTCGAATCCCGCCGCGGATATCAACGTTTCACGCAACTGCCTCTTTCTTTCTCCACCCAGCACCTAAACGATCTAACGCAATCGACGCCGCGACTTTACGGAATCGGCGATCGGCGGCCGAGAGGAATAACGCTGCCGAAAAACTTTCAAAGAGAAAGCAGAGTTTACATTAGACTTGAAAATTATTTTTTATAAAAAATAGATAATTATTCTCTCTGATTCTTATAACTATTTTCTCTTAATTAATAAAAATTGTCAGCAGAAAATGTTTATTCATTTTATGTCAATTTTTTAATTTAATCGAAATTTCATGAGCTTTTAAAACTCAATCTTAAAACAATTCACTTTCAAGCTGTCATGAGGATTAAAACCATCCCTTTTGAGGTGGAGTTGCGTCCCTTATTATATGCCAAGATCTTTCATCCGAAATAGGATGCTAAAGTAGGTCAGATACAAGGACTACGCAAGAGTAGCTAACAAAGAGTCAACTTCTGGACAGTCCTCGATGACACAATATACGCTCTTTATATTTCATGATCAAAAGGTTATAGAAAATTATTATGAAAATACTAAAAAAAAAAATTACCTTTATTCTGTATTAAGGCTATAAGTACATACGTATGCACTATACAAAATCTTACAAAAAAGATTTTATATATATATATATATATAGATTTTTCGTTTTTATAAAAGATGTGCTAATATTCCCTAATCTTTTTATATCGATAGATTCTATAAATATGCGTATCTTTGACGTTTACTTCGTAGCTTTTTTTCGAGAAATTTTTATTACTCTTTTTTTAAATATTTTTTTTATTAAAATTATCTCGTATTCTAAAGTTATTCTACAGTTACTAATGCTTACATAATGCTACTGATATGCGTCCGGTTGGCGGAATGTCGATTCCTTTCCCGATCTCGGCATGCCAATTGCCTACATGCGTGTAGGATACGGGTACATGTGCAGGTGCAGTGAGAGAGATTTCGAATCGATTCGCGAGAATTTACACGTGGCACAATTTCGAGACGGGACCAGTCGGGACGAAACGAGACGAGACGGAGGGGCGTTGGCATGGCTCATGACATTTTCGTGAAAATGGGCTGGAAATATTGGCCTGAGTCGTGCAAACAAGCTGACGTGAATTCCCCGACACTAGTGGAAACGTGAGAGATTCGCTCTGAAAGCTGTCTGAGAATTCAACGCCAAGAAATATTTCGATATAATTTGTCTAATTAATTCTTTGGAGCAATCTCAGAAATTAAGTCACGAACATTTTCTTTTTTCGCTAGTTTAGTTTTTTTTTTTTTTTTAAATTGAAAATGATAATGTTAAATGCATCTTCATATACCGTTGATTCCTGATAATTCAAGCCAGACGCAACCATCGATCGCGGTGATGTATTCATTGAATGCAAACAGACGATTCCACGTGCGTGATTCATTGACTTTACCGTGACCCCGTTAATCCTTTCCTCGTTTCAAGACAATAGGCCTTCTCGTAATGAAGAGTATTTTGGAAATTTTAATTGGGAGCATTACAAATTCGTAGTGGAGGGTTTTCCGAATAGAGTGATCAAAACTTTTCAGCCGCTGGAATCGCTCAAATTTACGCGGTTCTCCCGGTTTCGTGACTGAAACGCACAACGATGGAATTTAATGGCGCTACGATTGTGCGGAATTGCGCGAATTTATGAACAATTCTGTTAAAAGGGATATCCGCGCTAACGCGCGACATTCATTACATCGCGGAACGATACACGTCGTGGCTTTCGAAATTATTGGAACAATCAAGTTATCAAACGCGGATGAGCGGTAACGCGTTTACACGTTCGACAGTTTTCCGGCGGGATTCTTCTCGCGTGACGCGTAATTAAATTTGCCTTCGTTCACGTGTCGACAAACAGCAATTTTTTTGCGCGAGAGTGCGACGATCTGACGATAAATGTTAATCGGGAATTTACATTGCCGCCACGGACGTTTACAACAGACGAGCAAATGTCACGGTCAGTATCAGGAAGAAAAAAAGCTCTCGTGACTTTTGACTCTTGTTTCGCTATAGCTCGTTTTGCTTGAAATTATTGATGATGATTAATACTTCGCGCAATGCGAATATCCGCAACTCAACGTCATCGATCCGCGAAATCGCGCATCGATAATTGCAAGGTGATTCTTTATCTTCATCGATCTATGCAGCGTTACGACATTTAAGAAACTTAAAATACGAATAGTAATAATTTTAAAATGCTGCTTCTACGATGCACCAGTTTTAAATTCGATTACATAATATTTTACATAATGTAATAATAACTTTAATATTACTTAAATATATAATTCTAACTAAGAATGTCTGTCAGAAACTTTTCCAAAAATTCCTAAATTCGCATAAAATACAAGCTATTTGTTCACGATGATAATTTTAACAATACGAATAACTAATCGTAAAAAACAAAAAAAAAGATAGCAATTTCCAAATAGGCTCACGGATCATGTAGAGAGAAATTCTTGTAAAAGAATTCAATCTTCTCTTTCTAGTTTCTTAACAAGACAGAGATTAAACAGTCTCCTCTGCGGGCTGCGGAATCAACGTGGCATAGATTCGCGCGCTAGGCGTCGCAATGTTGGATTCGCCATGCGAAGTGCATGAAGCGGAATGAGAGAGATCGGTTTATACGCTCGTCTGTGGAAGCGCGCGTATCATGAGAGACACAGAGCGGAGCGTAACGCACGTACACAAAGCACGCGCGCGTGTGCGCGCGCGCGCGCACATATACACGCGTGCGGTGGGACGAGCGCTGCCGTTGGTGTTGGTCGATCAATACACTATGCTGGTGGAAGCGAGATGAGAGGAGGAAGCTGAAGGGCGCGGGAGGATGGGGAAAGAAGGGGAGGCATTGTTAAAGCCGTGGACATGCTGGACCGATATTTGCACAATGCGCAGCCCAGAAAGTCGCGTGACCGTGTTCGGGATTTCCACGCTGATCCACCTTGCCCTCTAAAGCGTCAGAAATTAGCAGCGCGTGTATCATATCAGTCGCGAGACTACTGAGATCCTTCTATAAATGTGAAAAGTGATCTCTCCTTTTGAGCTATTTATATCTTCTTATATGAATATTTCTAAATTCAGAATATTTCTAAATTCTTATTCAGAATCGTCCATAACATTACAAATGAATGAATATAATAAACATAATAATAATAATGTAATAAAAATAATATTTATAAAAATTAAATAAATGTTGAAAAATGTTCTTCCATCGGTGTTCTTATATATGTAGCTTGAAATGAGAGCTTGAAAGAATTCTCCGAAATTAAACCAAAGATAACGACGTAAAAATAATTCTTTCTAGAAAAGATTATTATCGAGTGACTTAAAGATAATTAAAATGATGATGGAATTACGGCAATCCAGCTTCCTTTATTAGGTTAGGTCTTCATTGCTATTTTCCAGCAATAAAGATCGCAACGATGCACTAACATGATATTTTTATCCGAACGGCTATCGATTATCCCGCAACAATACTCGAAGGTTCCTCAAGTGATCAATATCGTGTATCGCTCGGCCTAAAACCACGTTTCTAGAAATGTTATTTCCACGCGCTTGATCCGTTAAATTGGCGACTTCGATCGCCCGCCATTCTACACATCGCATAGTCCTCAAAGATATTTTCGGGCGGCGATCAAAGCGATGCTTCCACATCGCTTCACTTCTTTTTCTTCTTCTTCTTCGGCATAGTCGTCTTTGAGGCACTTTGTGTCGAGTTTTTCCTCCCAACTTTGGAAGAATGCACATAAGGGTTATCAACCTGTCGCGAGATTTTACTCCCCCTTTTCCCTACTACACTCCAAATTCCTTCCTTGAAAGACGTTTGCCCTTCCTTTTTTCCCATTACGTAATAAGTAAAGCCAGAGGAGAAGGTTTCGTAGAAGAGAACGAGAAGAGAAAAAAACGGAAAATAAAGGAAAGAAACATAAGGCTGACAATGATCGAATAAGATAAAATAAGATAAGAGGAGCTTGATTTTTAGCATAATTGAAAGAGAGAAACTTACCGGGTGCTGGAACACCAAGTAAGTGCCAGGTGAAGGAACACCTCAGCGATATCCGATGTGTAAGTTTGCTGATTAAAAACGGAAACCGTGCACGCGTGCGGTTGTATAATTTTCCGGTTCTTTGAGAAGCACGCGAGAAATTACTCGATGAAAGAGGTCGCATTAGAAATTTTCTGTACACCACAGATATAATTTTTGTACCATGCTACCGTTAAATTCGAGGGAGTCTCGAAAGAATCCTAATTTCGCTTGTTCTTTCCCACGCTCTTCTTTTCGAGATTTTCATTCTCATGTGTCCGACAAGAACCGTTCGTCGACATTCGCAGTTTCTTTGAAGAGTAAAACAGATGTTGAAACCATAATAGCGGCTAATAGCCTGGCTGTACAAGCGTATAGCAGACTACCTAGGGTTTAATCAAGTCGATCGGAACGTGTGCACGGCTGAAAAGGAAGGGCATGAACCGAATCATAAGGTCAACGGTCTTTGCTTTGCGTATGTCCGTTTAAGAGGTTCATATGGAACAAATGGTCGACGCGACTCTCACGATGCCGATTATCGAGCCAAGGTTCGCCGACCCTTATTAAAATCTTCCTCTTACGCTTGATCAAATCGATCCGAGATCATTTTTATAATTTCACTCAAGCTAACATCGAATGATGTTTCGAAAGGAGCAGTCGATCATATATTTAGCGTAACACTAAAGTTCGTCCATCGTGACGGTTGGTGACAAAACGGAAAATCGATCCTCTCAATTGAGTCGGTCACGTTCGAGATCAGCGATAATTATATCAACGTGCGCAGCGTGATTGATGTCTTTATCTTTCATGAACGTTACGAGAGCTACCATTGTGAGAAATACACCCGGGAGAAAGCAGGACAAACGGAGAAAGATACTTCGGCCGACAAGAGTTATGACGGTTGTTCATGATAGTTGTGGCCTTGTGAGAAGCACGCAACGTAAAAGTTTAAAGACCGTGTTGTCTAGTAATATCCAAGTAATAATTCACAATGTAAAAAGATGTAAAAAAATTGACATCTTTTCAATTCTTAAAAAAGTTATAAAGCTTTGCCGAGCTTTGTCGTAAAAGAAAATCACAGAGAATTCTTTCTCAATAGATTAGGATTTCGAAGAAGATAACCGATAGGATGAATTTCTATGATGAAATCGCTTTTGGAGAGAAGTCCGGAAGAAGTCCACGTGAAACTACGCCAATGCGGAAGAAAGACTCTACGACACTCGTCGTCGCACCTTGTCGCGGAAGGAGCCTCTATCGATCCTCCTTGTGATATACCTAGGCGACAAGCCGAGAGAGGAAGTAGAATCGAAGGTGTATCGGCGAGATTCGTCGCTCGCTAAAAGCAGTTCATCCGGCGAAACCTAATTTAGCCAGCCTGTCGATATAGTCGGAACATCCTTGGCGGTGATGTTCTGTCGGCGCGATTAAAAGCGGTGGCTTTCAGAACGCGGTTACATCAATTTATCTGCGAAGGCATCTCACGTAGGTTTCAAAATATAAATGAAGACGGCAGACAAAATGCATTCAAACTCAGATTGGAGCAGCCTCGAAACGTACGCGATCCTATTATTCTTGTTAATTTAAACAGCTAAAAAATTATTCTGTTTTCGTTAAAAGGAATTTGTGAAAACTAATTTACATTTTACTGATTGAAAAGAAATTTTTCTCTAATTTAGCTTTTTTAAAAGGCTTTTCTAATCTAAAGTTAATCAAGATAGTAACACCACGTGTAAGCGCATTAAGTATATGCGTAATAAATATTTTTATTTAAATTGTCTGCGAAGAAAATTTATATCAGACATGTTGACTAGATCATCGAATGACGACGATAATCCTGCAATACGGCGTTAATTAAACGAATGCTAATTTCTGACACGACGATAGCGCGAAGAACACGTAGCGTTGGTTAATTAACGTATCGATCAAAACCGTGTTAATTAGTGACAGATAGTCTACGTTTGCGTTGGAACATTCCCAATTAATCTTCGTGTGATGCACACGAAATGTTCGAAATTTAGTTGCACAGAACTCCAAACGATCTTTCGACACGTCTTTGTAAAGCGCAAAGCTCATCAATCTATTGTCTCAATTATCATCAGCTTAAGAAAAAATTGGACTATCGCAACCATTTGCAATTTCACGATGATGTCATTATCAAAACGAATAAAATACTAGCAGATACTTCTTCTATTGATACTCAGAACGTCCCCTTTCCCAATATCACGCGCGACCGATTTCGCAACACAAGCATGACTCGATTTATCACGGAACAGAGGTTCCGCTCGTCGGGATCTAATATAGGTGCATTCCAGTCAACTTCCCAGCCTGGCACACAATCGATCTCGCAATGAAATCGGAGCATCTCGTTGACGCGACTATCGTCAACGGACATCGAGGTCGATCTGGAATTCTCGCGACTCGACGCACGGCTGGTTCACATGGCATCGGTTCGTCGTACGATACTACGTCGGAGATACCAAACGATAAACCCCAATGAGATAAAGACTGCGCCAGCGAGACTTCACTCACCTTGACGAAGTGCAGGTTTTCCTTGTCGAGGAGGAACTCCATGGACTTGTGGGGCCGTTGGTGGATGGCGGACGTTGCAGCGGACGCGACGTCGTCGCGGGGGTTCCTGTGCGTAGCGCCGACGGGCGACTGGGGTACGTGGAGGGCGTGCTCGGGCCGCGGCCGCGGCGCCGCCGCCGAGGTGTGGTTGAGGTCGAGCAGGCTGCGGGTCTTCTTACCACCGGCGCCGGCGGCGGCAGCGGCGGCGGCGGCGGTGGCAGCGGCGGCGGCGGTGGCGGCGGTAGCTGCGGCGGCAGCGGAGACAGCGGTCGGACCAACGGTGTACGTCGTGCCGTTGTAGCTCGTGTTGATCACCGCCTCGTCGAGATCGGTCTCCAGAAGGCCGACCGGGCGCTCCTGGGCGGCCTGCATCGCGCGGGCCTTCGCCATCTCGATCGCCGCCGGGTTACCAAGGTCCGTAGCGGCGCGTCGGCGCGACGTCGACGCCGACGCCGACGCCGACGCCGACGCTCGTGTTGGCGTGCCGAGAGCGGCGACGCGCGGCGGTTGCGGCGGCAGGGGCGGCTTGCTGGACACTGGTGCCCTCCCATTGCTGCTGAAACAACGAACAGACGCTTTTTAGGACAGTCCATTCGATCGTTAGTTGAGATCGGTCGGAAAGGTCTTTTGCGATAACGCGGATCAGTCGATATCGTACGAACCGATAGGAAATCTCGCCGCAACAAGACATCGCGTCGGAGGAAGTCGAAGAACGGAAAGACCAAAGTCGATAAAGGAGTTGGACGCTGTAAGAAACCAGCTAGCGAACACGACTGCTATCGCATAGCGCCACGCGTTATACCAACGCGTCGCGCGGGATAATTGGATATCGGCGGATTGCATCAGAGTTTTAAGGATGACCCTAATGCGCGCACTTCGGTGGGTGGAAGCTTCATAAGCTTCGTGAACCGATGGGTGCAGGTTTACGGGTAATAATTAACGGGTAATAAAATTCCATCCGTTTCAGTTCCGTTTAAGTATCGTAGTTTATGTTCATCGGTTCTCGGTTTTCGAATTTCGTGTGATATAAGAATGAAGGTCCTTCTTCGTAACATATTCATTCGTCGCAATTAAAGACATCTTTTTCATAATTCATCGTGACTCGTAGAAGATGATTGCGCTTCATTAAATTGATGTTTTATACGGCTACGTTGAAAGCAAGTCACATTACGCTCATAATGGCGCTCATAACTTTGTTCCCTTCACATCTCCGTTATGAGTCAGATTAGTAGTGCCGAACGAGAACGTTGAACGGTTTTTATTCCGAATGCGACGCTATTGTGACACGATAATTGGAAATCGGCGTATTTGCTGCTGTCGCAACATCATCGATTTTCGATAGCGGAATGTGGATAATTGACGGCTGAGATATATCTTCTTTTTTGGTTCTTCAAAAGGGATTAATCCCTTACCCTATCGCTTAATTCAATTGTTATTGCTGAAGATAGTATATTATAATCATCATGATATAATTGGATCAATAATTGATATACTATAAAAAGCTAATCGCAATGAATTTGTCAACGAGTTGTTAAAGTGTCAATAGAAGACTGTATATTTCGCGGTTGATTGTCGGCACTACTTTTAAGATGTTAATTGAATTAAAAATGATGTTGTTATGATTATAACAACTTTTACGTGAGATAAATTACATCGACTTTCGTTTTCTACTTCCGATCTGCAAAGAGTCCGGGTTCGCGAGAGACAGTAGTCGCTTTATTGAGTTTCCAAGTAGCCGACGAATGGCATATCGATAAAGGCACGACTATATATCCCGGCGAAGGGAGGACAGTCATTAATGAGACACTTTCTATCCGCCATGAGTACAGCCTCGTAGATAAAAAGCTGGATACAGCGAGCTACTATTCCAAGCTCTCTTCGTTATATTACGAATAAACATGAAGCTGTCGAAGAGCTGTAATTGGTTACAGCCGATGATCTTTAACCGCGAGTTTTACGCGATTACAGAATAATCAATACTAAATTCGTTTGGATGATTCGATTATGAATTTGATTAATGAGTTGTTGTTACGTATGTGATTTGTTCCCTCGGATACATTATAAAATATTTCTAGATAGCCCCAAATGTCAATTTTTCTTCATCGAAGTGTGTCACTAGACACAAAGAAGTTAACTACACTATCGAGATTAACTGACAATAAGAGTTACAAATCTGTAAAGAGTCAAGGCGGTTCGCAAATGGAATTACGATGCGGAAGCCGCATTCATATGTTATCCAGCGACGCGTTGCAGCGACGCAGTCGTCGGTTATCGCCGCATAGTGTGAGATCATGTTTATAAACGCGACTCACGATGGGGAATCATCGGTCTCTAAACTTAGTACACGGTCGTAAAAACAGTCACAATTTTCCCTGGGAATGAACTGAAAACTCGTATAATATATTTTTCCGATGTCGATATGCATAGTCTAATAACGAAATTAAAATTATCTAACGTATATAAGCAGATGTGAGATAATAGAATCAATCATTAATATTTCATTAATGTATAGATAAGATAATAATGCTAAAAAAAATAAATAAATAAAAATAAAAATATAAGTTATTGTATTTTATTAATGCAGAGATCGATAAGATTTAATATCTCAAAAAATAAATTTCTCAAATTGCAATATACTCAATACAATGTACTCAGTACAAATTGCACTGTACTCCGTTAGGCTTAACGAACTTAATCACTACCTTGCGATACTGCATAACAACTCGACTGGTCCCGACGACGAAACGCAGCTGGGAGCCGCGTTGGAATAAGCGCGGGAGCAAGCTTAATTGCCGTCGTTAAAGAACCAGCTAAATGGTAGCGTTTGTTGCATTTTCGAGACGGCGGAGTAAAGACGGACGAAAATAGGAAGACTCGTAAAAAGAAAATGATAAAGAGGAAAAAAGCTGAGAAGATAAGAAGAACAGTGTTGTCCTTTTACACGACGGTAAAGAAGAGGGCAAAAAAGTCTAAAGCGGACAGAAACCTCGCGATTAGTGCCCTGAACGTGACGTTGAACCCGTCTCGAACGCGACTTCCGGGCTCTCTCGAACCGGAATGGAATAAGATTAATACAAGGCGACTCTGACCGGCACTACACCTACACACGTGTGCAAGGTGTATATTTAACTGCGGTATGAGACGAGCGAATCTCGAATTCGCGTCGCATTGAATCGAGATATTTAGGAATAGTACGCAAAATATTTACGTTTACTTTTGTTAAATAACAAACAGAATAACTTAAAAAAAAAAAACTCGAAAAACATTTTAAAAATGTTTTTATTCGAATGTTCGAATGTTTCGTCTATTTCGCCTCTTCTAACCAAGTGCAAACAAGTAATCTAAAATAGCGAAAGAAATTGGGCAAAGAAACAAATAACAAAGTTTCTCGGCTTAGATCTCACGTAATATGCAATGCAAAAAATTACAAATAAAAAACGTGTACTTCGTTTATACAGTTATAAGTTACGTCGATTAGTGAATTGTCAGGTTTTTGATGTTTGGAATTAAACGTTGCACGATATTTTGCTTATTGTTGCATAACTAACTCCAATTGTATATTGCATTCTTGTCAGAAGAGCTCGACTCGCAGACTCCAGCTCCGGCTTGCGAAAGCTCGAATGGCGGCTTCCTAAATTACATCCCGCAGCCTGCGACGATGATTCATCGTTCCGAAACTCGAGCGAACGAGCGTGGGATATCAACTGCGTTCTGTTTAACATCTCGTCAAACAAACCGAGAAATACAGCCACCGAAAATTTTCGGACGTGTTGTAAATGAAGTAATTCTTGGCCAAAGTATATTACAAGAGAGAAGAAATAAAATCCTGGAAGTCTATTGTGTCAACTCATGAAAAAAAGATATTATAAATCGAAGATGATATGCAATCTTCTTATAAATTATTAAATATTAATAAATTAGTATTGTCTTGAGGAAGTTGACAAGAAGAGAGATATTTTGAAATAAAGGTTTTAATTTATAAACTTATCAATATTCATCAATTATTTATAAGGAGAGAGAGTTATAGTGACAAGAAGTTTGTGAAAGAAGTTGTGAAAAATTAATGACTTATACATTATATATGACTTGAACAAACAATTTTTTAATATATTCCATAAAATATGATAGAATGTATAACATTCATCTTTTGAGTACAAATCGGGAATTAATTCAATGTGTTGGCGAAGAGACAGCGAGGCTGTTTCGTGAAAAACAGAAGCCCCTCCTCCCCCTCTTCTCGATGAAACTTTTTCGGCGCAGCACGAATTGAAACGAAAGACGCCACTTCGGCGAAATCTAATGCGATAAAGCAAATGTTTGTTAAAGAAGGAAAAAAGAGAGATCAGATACGTGATTCCCAGAAGAGCATTGCTGATTGCGGCGAACACGCGCAGGCCAATAAAAATACTCACGATTAGATCGAAGAGGAAAAAATTACAGATGTGAGATTCTTATCAATCGAGATTATATCTATTATTCATAAATGTCCTTTAATTATTTGCAAATTAATGAAATTGTTTTAATTTTATATTTCTTCGTTTTCGATATAAAAAATGCGATCGTTAAAGTCAGAGGATGTGTTGGAAGCGCGACTCGAGAGGCAAGAAATGTGGAATATAAGCCGTCAATAGGGAAATGGGAAAAGGAGAGGGAGGGAGTCGCGTTATAAAATGCAATTAGGTCGCATTACGCGAGAATGACGTGGTGAGAGACGCGGGGTGAGAGTGAAATTTAATTAAGAGAACCGAACTGGTTTCCGCTGTCGCTACTGCCGCACGGAATCGGGCCAGTGCACTGATCACCGAGAGACAAGAGAAGTGATGCGAGAGTCGTCGTTGATGTTATCGGGACGCAGACTCTCGTATAAGAACAAAATTACGTTTCGATTGGTGAAGTGCAAGCATCTGATTAGAGCAAAATTAGACATGGACATGGAGAGAACTGTGCGCGGTCCTCGAGAGAGCAAAGGAAACGAATGCGTCGACGAGCGATTGTAACAGACAGATGATGTCGGTGGCGGTGTAGGATGAGATGAAAGTGGAATTAAACAGAACTGTGAATGAAGCGGTTTGCTAATCCTAGCCAGCGGAAGGAGAGTGGAAGCGATAGGATTAAATAAAATTATTATTCATGATATATAGAAGAGATTATTTCGAATGTCCAAAATAATGTTTTCATCGATAAATAAATACTTAAAAACTGTGTTGAGGAAACAAAAAAAGTTCAATGAAATTAAGTCAAATAATATCTACAAGTTCTATCCTGAATAACACACATTCAGAAATTTTAATTATGAATCGTTATAATACATTGCGTATGATAAACGATGTACCGCATGAGAACTCATCATCGTTAATGAAACAATCGAAATACCTTGGAGAGCACTTCGTGAGTTGTTCAGCTCTATCTATATTTATACTGCTATATTGCTATACAACCAGCAACTTGTTGCTCTCGAATCGAGCAAGAAACATGACAAAGTAGCGGTATTCCGAGATAAGAAAATATTTATCGTTATCTTATTTATTAAAAAACAAAATAAACACAGCGGTCGTTTGAAACAGCAGCTTACAATTACTCGCAAATTATGCTATTGTAATTATCTATCATGATATTTATCTTTCAATGATTGATGTCAAAAAAATTAATAAAATGTCTTAGAAATCATGCAGATACATACAGATACATTCTATTTGAGTTTAATGACTTACCTCACACTAGAAACGCTTCTCTGAATGTCCACATTGTTCCTCCTGGCGGCTTCTTCAAGAGTAACGGCCTCTTGCTGACGTCTCCTCTCCTCTTCGGGTGGGTGCAACGGTATGATAATATAATCTGGCTCCTTCTTCTTGACGGTGGCCGGTTGTTGCTCCTCTTGCGTTCTCGTCGTCGGCTCGACGGCTTTCTTATGCGCCTCCGAACGCGGTACTTTTGTTCTGCCGCTAAATCTAAGCCTGGAGAATCTCTGAAGAAAGCCGCCCAGGCCACTTTTCTTCCTCTCCTCGCTTTTCATGGCGGCAGAGGACGTTGGCAGAGAAGTTGAAGAGGTCGCGTGGATCTTCGTGGACTCCCTTTTCGGGGCGACAAACGACGACCGTTTCGCGTTCGCAACGCTCGCGTCCTGCTTGTTGATGCACGGCGCGCGTTGCTGCTCGTCGCCCTGACGTTTGTCGCGATCGCCACCGCGATGATTCGTATCAACTGCCGCCACGGCCACAGCGGGCTTCCCACTACTACCGAGTAAACCCGGATCGCCGGGTGGGGACTCGGAGCCAACACCACGGACATTGTGCCCCTCCTCCTCTACCTCCTTCTTTTCCACCGCCTCCACTTCGTCCCTCTTTTCTTCCTCCTTCTTTTCATTCTTTGCCGTTGCTTGCTTCTCGATCACGACCCTCCACAGACGTTCGCCGGCATCTCGGTCGCTCGGGCTGGGGCTATGAGAACGATCTTCGTGCTCCCGGTTCGATGACACATTCTCCGAGTTCACCTTCCGCTCTTGAATCTTGTCCTCGTCCTCTGCCTGAGGACTCCGTCGAGAAAGTTGTGCCACTCGTTCCGGATAAAACTCGCCGATGAAGCTCTTCTTTGCGTCTCCGGTCTCTTCTTCGCTTCGTTTGCTGGATGATTCTTCGTCGATATAAGAGGACACCGCTGAGGAATTTTCAAGAACACTTTTCAATTGAGTTGATTTCTCCGATTCAATATTTTCGCGCAAAACGACCCTATTCTCCAAGCAGGACGCTCCTATAGATTTGGTTTCCAAGCAGGGATAATCTACCTCGTCATCTAGCAATCGTGGGCTCAGCGCGCTAGCATCGCCACAGACTGAAAATGGATCCGAGTTTTTTTTTATCTGACCAAAGAACGAATCGTCCTGAGAATCTTTCGGTCTGGAATCCTCGCTGATGTTCGTGTCGAAATCCATTTGGTGCATTACGTCGGCGATTTTCAGTCCCGAGGAACGTCCGGATGCAGCTTCCTCCAATTCGTCGCACGCGTCCATCCGGTGGAACGCTGATCTTGAATTCTCCAACGCCTTGATGTAACTGCATTGTTGCGCCAACTCGTAGCTGGCGTTGTTTAGTACTCGCCTTTTTCCAGGAGAGTTAGCCCCATCGCGATTTTCATCGGTATCTTTGAGTATCCTTTGAAAATTTCTCTCATCAACTTCGAGTTGTTGCGCCAACTCGTAACTAGCGTTATTCTTTACTCTTCGGTTTCTCACTCGACCGGACGGCGTTCGTTGAATCGTCTCCATCGCCAAGATGGCGGCGTTCGCCACTCCGGAAGCGGTCGCCTCCTCCACCTCGCGCTTAAATTGCTTGATGGCTTCGTCGAGGTCGTTCTCCGTCACCATAGCCATATCCAGCACGCAATTGGAGCGATCCTGAGTCTTCACCGTCGACGGAGGTTTCGCTTGCTTGTTTCCATCCGTCTGTTGCACTTCGCGACGATCGTTCGCACATTCGACCTTCGTTTGTTCTTCGTTTTTCTTTCTATGATTCTCCAGATTGTCGTCCATGAGCGCGCCCTGGGCCGGTTGCGTTCTGACCGAACTCAACACGACCTTCGTTTCCGCTTGCATCTCATCGTCATTCTCTTTCAGGATCGTATCATCTTGCGAGTTCTTCAGCGTCGCGGCCTCGTCGTTGGGCGTGATCTCCGCCATTTCGCGACCGTTCATCTCGTCGTCGCACGTAGCGACGACGCCGCAGAGATTCAGATCCACCGGCACGCTGGCCACCCGTGTGTAATTTTCAAAGAGAGAAGATGTCGACACGTAAGAGGTCGTTCTCGAGGTATGAAGACGAGACGACAAGGTGCAACTTAGACCGTTACGTGCTGACTCCTCGACACCGTCAAGCAGACTGGGCGCGCTTTGCGACTTGTCCGTGAATCTAAAATTAAAGCGTTCCTCGTCGCTCCACCCTTGATGTTGCTGTTGGCGGCGACGACGATGGTGGTGGTGGTGATGATGATCGTGTTGATCGTACTGCTGTTGTTGGTACTGCTGCTGCTGCTGCTGCCGCTGTTGCTGCGGGTGCTGATGATGATGATGATGGTGGTGATGATGATGATGCTCCGCGCTGCCGCCGGCTATATTTAACCGGGCCGTCTTCTGGCCGGACTTGAGCTCCAAAAGCGTATCTCTCTTCGTCTCCACACCAATCTCCCGTAGATCAATCGTGTTCCGATAGTCTAAGGACGTTGCGTACTTGCCGGACTCGCCATACAGCAGCCGATCCTCGTAACCGGTCATCAACCGAGAATCCGCGTTCGTTCGACTTCGTTCATACTCTTCGAAATCGTACTCGTCATCCTCCTCTTCGTCGTCGTCATCGTCGTCGTCGTCGTCGTCGTATTCCTCGTCCTCGTGCCAAAAGTCTCTGTTTCGTATAAGGGGACATTATCGGAATAGTGATGCAAATGATACAAAAAGTTTTATTTTATTTTTCTCTTTTTTTCTATTTAGTTAGTACACATATGATCAAATATAAGGATTTGACGATTATTTAAAATTTTTTATAATGTAAGTCCTTATAAAAATTAAACTGCATTCTTAAAGGATACCTATGCAAAACGCTGCGCATTTAAGAACAAAATAGCGGAACGATCTGGCGATTCGCTAACGCGTTTGTGTTTCAAGCGTTTATAATATCAGCAGTAAAATCAAGGTGGTCTTCTTCAGGGTCACGATTGCATTTAACTTAAGCCGTAAAGCGATCGTCACGCGGAGGGGAAGTCGGCGTATGTTGCCAAGAAAACCAAGAAACGCTCAACATCCGACTTCATCGTACAAATACGCATACATTGTTTATCACCCTTTCATTTCCAGATTGAAGCAAAGAAATCATGAAGAGATCAAGTATGTTTTCTTTCATTTGAAATAAAAAACTTGAATATGAAAAACTAATATCGACTATTTATTAGAAATTTATTTATTTCAATAATTAATTCATTGGAAAACTATATGATCATGTACATTTTAAGCTAATTTATTTTAAGCTTTTAATATTTTATTCAAAATTATTTTTCATGGTATATTAAAGAAAAGAAAGAAAAAAAAAGGAAAATAAAACTAATATGTAAAAAAATATTTACTAATAAGCTAATAATGCTAATAAAGATATATAGATAAAATATTTATCTTGTGTCTGCAATGCAGAGACTTACCATTAGTCCTCGCAAACTAATTCGGGAAACAATGTATGATTACAATAGTTCTGTATTTCTATTCTAGCGACGCAGGTAAAAATAGAGTGTTAAACGACGTGTGCACGTATGCCAAGAATAACAAATAAAAGCCTTGGTGGCGTACATCGGAATTGCAACGCGGGTGGACTAACTGCGTTACGTTTCCTAAATCGTATATATAAAAAAATGTAGATAAAAAAAAATTGTTCAAACTGATATAAACTTGATGATAAAATATATTGAAATATCAAAATAGAAAGGTGTCTCTATCAATCGTCTCCTCCGTATTGAAATAATTACTAAGAATAACTATTTATTGCTATAAACCGTAATATTTTAAGATACAAAGATTTTCCAACATATAAGATTTTTTGTTTTATTATCTATCCTAACGCGATAAAATTTAACACGAAAAACTTACCTTGGACGTTGATTGTTCTTCCTAATATTCGATAGATCGGCACCTCTCTTCGCGTATAAAGGCGCAAAACCATTCGATATGGCCGCTTGTCCATAAACGTCGTCCTTCTGGCATGTATCCAGACTTTCAAAGCTGCGATACGGTCTAATCCTCGGAAAATGGTCTGCCAATGTGCTAGCAAAACCATTTGGTAGCAACCTATCGTAGTCCTGTTCCAAGCTATCAGGGGAATCATTCTCCGGATGGGAAGTATTCGATCGATTAGAATATTCCAGAGAATCGAAGCTATAGCTGGACGGTGACAGAGTGGCACAAGTTCTCTCCAAGGACTCAAACTGCAGCAACGAACTTGATCTGGAGGAGGCGGTTGATCTAGAGGATCTCGGCGATGTTGGATACTCGTCGTAGGTCGTTACTTGTTGATGATGATGGTGGTGATGGTGATGATGGTCGGTGCCATGATCGCGACGTCGTCGCTTCTTCGGCACCACCGAGTTGCACTCGCTACCGCTACCATCCAGCCGCTCGTCTTCCGAGAATAAGACGGTGCGATGAAGATGATCATGTCAATGATGAGGAGAGACATGCGAAGTCTTAAGAGAGTAAAAACGAGACAAACAAACGAACAAACGAACGAGCGAGCGAGCAAGCGAGCAAGCAAGCAAGCAAGCAAGCAAGCAAGCAAGTGAGCGCGTGGCCTAAACCTACTTTACCCGGAATCCAGATCTCGCATGTTACTTTTAATTCCGCGAATCTCGTTAGAATAGAGATGGAATCCGATGCTTAACGACCTACTTCGTAAAATCGAGTCACGGAAGTGATCCAATCTAATGGTCGCCACTTTCGCCCCATACATTCTCTCATACATTTACACAGACATACAGTGTCCATCAGGAAGTCATGGTTCATTCAACCGGAAGCAGCTCTTACGGCACCACATGCTGGTCACCACCGCTTGTTCATCAGGTCGTGATTGTCGCGTGATCAAATCGCTTGTCATTAATCCAGGTATGACATGCAATCAGACATGATTACGTCTTGGTAACCATATTTCTCAATACGATCGAAGAAAATTACTAATTAAAATTATGCATTAAATTTTTATCAAAAGTCAGAAAATATTTCGACAAAGTTTAATTATCCGTTATGTAAAAATTTGTTTACTTAAAATAATAAAGATTCGAATTCTTTGAATAAGAATTTCAATTTTTACATTTTTGTATGTAGTTTTTATTATATTCTTTTTGTAAGAATATTTAACTTTTTATATTCTTTCTATTACATAAACTGGCTTTTACTATACATTAATTTAGTAATAAAAATCTATGTATTTAACTAGACGTATTATTTCAAAAATTGAAATTACATTTGTAGAAAGAGAATTGTCTTTAATCAAACAATCTCAGCATTGAAACGTCGTATAAGTTGACCTTTAGAATTCGCGATTAAGAAATATAAATTAGTATATATCGTACAATACCTTGATTGAATGTAGTATGTTTCTCGGCAAATAATACTAGAAAGGAATATTGCATCGACAACAAAAGGTCGCGCGCGTGCTGGGAGATAATTCTGCTAGTTATATTTATCACATTTCATCGAATTCCAAGTCTTAAAAAGAATAACGAAAATAAAAAAGTGACAAAGATTTATTTGTTAAAGCTAAATTAAGTATTGCAAAATTATGAAGTTATTCAAAATTTATTTTGCATATTTTGAATTACTTTTTATTTTACGTTTTGTAAAAAGAAAAAGTACGTGCCCCTACACGCCGCAACCACATGTAGTAATGTGTTACAATGGCTGCCTATCTAAAGGCGCAATAAGAGCATACGTGGGAAATACTATCGATTTGTATAATTTATTGATCTCTTATTTATATTATATTATATTATATTATATTATATTAAATTAAATTATTATAATTATTATCTCAACAATAATTCAGAGTTAAAAAATCTTAAAATAAAATTAATTTTACACAAGAAAAAATTATAGTAAAATTCTCGAAACCGGTAATATTACAATCTTTTAGTGTTTTAGAGATCCCTTTTATAATTATTAATTTGTTTATAACAGGTTTATAATTTCGTTAATATAATGATTATATCACGATTTATATTGACATTTCCGTAAAAATTTAAATTTTTTGGAGAAAAAAAGGTTCAAAATTACGACTTTATTTTCGAATAATTGACCTTTTTGATGGCGTAACCGCGCGCACGTGTATGTATGACGAATACTCCGCGAATGACGTGAATCCGACATAATTCCCGGTTTCTTAATGAATACGACGAAGATTAGGCTAGTGGGAAGAAAGAGAAAGTAGAACAAATACACATAAACAATGTCTAACTCCCGCGATCTTCGCCCCGAGCGTTGAACGAGGTTTCACAAGGGTTCGCCCTCAACATGCAATTACATCATACACAATATTAATCAAACGATTGCAGTTGTACATATTACGAATATACATCCGTTTTAAAAAAGAGTTTTTACCTGTCGACTTCTGCTTTGTCTTGATATGAATCACGCTCTCAGTTTCCGAATCGGATCCCAACCAATATGTTGTGCCACTGCAATCAGAATCGCTCTGAAGATCATCAGATGTCTCCTCCAGAATCGTTTCCAGAAAATCAACTTGTTGCACCAGAACCGTATCTGTAAAATGAGGCATGTCTGTTCATCATGTTAACATTAATATTAACTTATACATTGAATCTTTAATAAAAAAAGAAACGTTGAAAAATTTAATGTCTCTCAAACATTTAATAAAATAATTACTCTATACAATCATTTTTATTCATTTTAAAATAAAATCTATTTTGCGTTTGAAATAATTCCTACTTAAAAAATATTAATTAGAAAATATGCATTTTCTTATTCTTGTGCAATATCTATTTTATCAATCGGATTGCTCGAATTTTAGTTTTAATTTTGAATTTCATACAGTTTCACGCATTTTCCATGTGCGCCGTTCATCGTTTTTGTGTCACATCGATTTCGTGTTCAACAATGCGTAGAAATGTAAACTTATCATTTATGCCTTGTCATTTTGTCGTCGAAAGTGTTGCAGCTGGCCTGCTCGCAGAAACGAAGAAGCGAAATTCTTAACGAAAGGTTGTGACTTATTCTTTATCAACGGGTGTAACTATTATGTTGGCGATACGTAACTAAAAGGTCATCCACCTTTCGAGCTTTCGTCGTCAAAGCCAGTTTAAGATATTTCGCATCTGTGTATATAATCTTTTTAAAGATCTCGTCATTTGTTTTGCGTTCGGAATTTTAATATATCGCTTTGGAGTTTTTTGTCGAATAAATTATATTGATCTAATATGTTTACATTTAATCTAAAAAAAATTTTATGAATGATATTCAATCGGCTGGATATTAATACAGAACACTCCATCGAATATCCGAATAATTAATCAAAAATAAATTAACTGTTTATTTTGATTCTAAACTTTATCTAAGGATAGCAAAATAGAAAATATAACGATTAAAAAATTATGGTGAATTGGAATATGGTGAATTGATGGATCAATATTCATTAATCAGCTGCCTTGAACGAAAAGTAACGTACGTCGTAGGAACATAAAGCGTTTTTACGCGTTCCTGCCTTCTTCGTCATCGCGCGATGAATGATGGCGTGAACAGTTAGGCGCTGCTAAGAACGGGACATTGCATACTTGCACGGTGTAGCTTTAGAATGCATTCGGTGCACTCTAACCGCAAGCGATTGCTCGCGCTCTCGTGGAAAAGTCAAACGCTATCTTACCCTTTCATCTTACTGAAATAGTTGCATAACGTTACGCGTACGCGATTCGTAACATTTGCATCGCGCTGCGTCGCTTCCTCACGCCTGCATCACGCGATTCCGCACTTAAGGAGAGGAAAAAACGCCCGAAATCAGATATTCCCCTTTCTCCCGGCCAATATCTGAAACAAGATGAATGCGGAAGCGCACGATTGCCAATCTCGAAAAATGATGCGAGTAGTCGAATAGGCGAATAGTCGAGGGTCGAGACTTTTGTGAGAGATTGCATTGTAATTTTCCACGAGTAGGCGACGATAACGCTATCGAAATAAACTTTGTACATATGCCTGAATGCGATCTGGCAGTCTGGCAGAATGGCAGTCAGCGTGAGAAACAATGAATGGAGCAAGAAGTCGGAATTATACTACTGAGAGAGAAAATTTCCTCGAAGTTAGCCATTACAGGTCAAGCGGGGAATATCTCTGCTTTATTATATCATAATTGTTACGTTCTTGCACACGCGACGTGTCGATGAAAAATATAAATCAAACTCAATCGAGAGATCAATGAAAAACATTAATTTTCGTCGTAGCTCGCTTATATGCGAATCTAAGATATACAAAGCTTGATCAACACATTGTAAATTATGGATTGACCAATTAATCCCAATAATTATGAAGTCGAGAGACGCAATCAAGCGCCTGTGTGTGTGTGTGTGTGTGTGTGTGTGTGTGTGTGTGTGTGTGTGTGTGCGCGCGCGCGCGCGCGCATGTGTGCATAATGTATGTGTGTGTATATGCACCTGATTTCCGCCACACCTCGAATCGTTGAGACAGACACGCTCAATGAGAAATATTACACGCACGCGAGAAATTGCGTTTGCCCATTAATTTAGATTAGACAAATTTCCAGACCAAATCATTGATCGATCTAAAGAAGAATTTCATTCGTTTTTGAATTGAATTAGTCTTATTAAAGATGATTTCCTCATTCAGTCAAATTTCATACTTGACAATTGTCATTGGTACCCTCGTTTTTTTCTCGTCGCGAGTATTAGATACGGAATAAAATAATGATATATCGAGGTGTCATTAAATCTAAGTGTTTTTAACTATGAGACCTCATAGAGATGGAGATTGTGAGAGCGGGTCGTCAGGCCGCTGAAACGCAATTTGTCTTGCACGAGTGCGGAGGCACGCACCAGTATGCAACATCATGGCGGAGCCACCTGTTGCATACTGTTGCAGTTGCCTGCCTGTTGCCGTTCCATGAGTAACGGACAAGAATAAACCGCCGTAGCCTTACATAAAAATAATCAGCCGGATTAGCGTCTTTCTAGAGACCTTCCAGCGGAAGCTATATTCATAGCGATATTCATAATATATGTATTAAAACGGAGAGATTTTTCAGATTTATTTTTACCTCCAAGCAACGCGTTCCAAACTTTTTTTAAATTTTCTTCTCTTAAATATCGCTAGCACAATCGATTAAAATTAATAATCTATTAAAAAGTAATATTAAATTTATATTAAAATTATAAATACGATTCATTCTGTGTATTAATTTATTTTATCATTTATATATGGTACACTAATTTACAAGTATGTTTTACTTTCTATCTTAGAGAGATACACGACTTTCTTTATTTCAAACCGGTCTTTCAAAGCGAATGATAAACTAATTAGAGCGAATAACTTTTCTCGCGCAGTTATACTCGACCGATCCCCCTTGCTCACTCTCCATTTCTTACTTCGCGTGGTTTGTTAGTTTACTCGCTTGCTAATCGATCCACGTTGATCCACGTGACTAGAAACTTAAATTACTTTTCTCACGGCGTATCAGTCATCATTATTGTTGATCAACTTAAGTATCAATATTCAAATCAATCAATCAATCATTAATTCAATTATTAATCAAAAGATCAAAGATATTAATTCTCGTAAAAAAAAATTTCATTAAAAAATCCAAAATTAAGAAACCGATTGTAAAAGACGCGGCAGGCTCGAATCATTGTTTATAACCGCATAAAAATTCGGTAACCGTTACCGTTGATCATTATTGATTGCCATGCAAAATGTTTTCTGCGTTTGCGATTTCAACGGTCAAACCTTGATCGCGAGAATAACCGGTCGACATTGATCGCGTGCTATATTGGAAGGAAAATTTTTGCATCGCTTGCAATGACTTCTCGGAGTCCTCTCGGAGTCTTCTCGAAGTCGCCGCCGGCGCCGCCATTTCGTCTACTACGCTCTAGATATCGGCGACGAGGCCGATATCATTACCGCGATTTCCAATGGCTAGAAAACGGATCGGCTTTGCATACAGATCGCCCGTTAATAGCACGCTGCTTTCTACTCAAACGTGTGGGTGAGAGGAACGCTGGAAAAACTGGGAGCAAATAAAAATCGCGCACGCGTCCTCGGACTTCCGTAAATGCGCCGCTCATACAGTGGCAACTTATCATCGATCCTTACATGAATATTAACTTCAATCACGACCTGATATCTGATCTATGATTCATTCTTTAAAGTGTCTAACGACGTAATAGATAAATTTTTGAGATGGTATCTTTTATGTGTAACTATAATCTCTTATTAGAGCATGTAATTTATGCATGTTATATTTTTATATTTTATCATATCAATAATCATGAAATCTTATTTCTTATAAAATGTTTCAAATTCTTTGATTCTATAAGAATTTTTTAATAAATATTGTACGCATCATTGTAAAACATTTCCTTTCCCAAGCTACACAAATTTAATAATTAATTTAATAAGTAATTTCAAATTGGAAGGGTTAATCGCTTAGCGTGACAAGCCACGAATAGCGACCTAGATCACCATAATCACGCTTTTAGATTTGCGTCAAAAGTGATCTAACAGTATTCCGGGCTGTTGTTTCTACGTTCTCAGACATCAGAGATTTGCACACAGTAAAGAGAAAAAGGAAGAGAATTGATCATTTTCTCTCCCCGTTCGAGATTCCCTGAGAGATTGTTTCTGCTCGCCGAGGCAAATAATTGCAAATTACACATATAAATATACAAGGATGATAATATACAGGACAAGATAAATGATAGTGTTTGCAAGAAACGTTGCATCGTAATAAATTATCTAAATATATGTTAATTAATACGAATAAAATATCGCTGAAATCCACGCGCTTGTAAATACCGAAATGTCGAATAGTCCTATCGCATTGTATAGTATAGTATCATTGAACGCAAATAGACGTGCGGCATGGGAAGTGCGTGCGAGTGTGAAAAAAGAACAGGAAGAGAGAGGGAATAGTAATGTACGAACCATTAACCCGTAGATCCTCCAAGTGCGTCGGTTGGAATTGAGAGTGATGCTGCAGCTGGAAACCATAGGCCGGAAGCCAGGGATTCGGACCGTTCACCAGATCCACGTCGCCGGAGGGTTCGACGTGGTCCAGGGTCAAGGTCGCCGGATCCTCCTCCTCCTCCTCCTCTCCGGCGGAGGTGACCGCGGAGACGACGGCGACGTTCGTCGGCGTTAGCGTCGCCGTCGCACTCGAATCGTTCCCACTCATCGTCGCACGACGAACCTTCGCCCCGTCGTCCACGATCGGCACCGACGATCGTTAGCCACTCCGACGAACTGTGAACCTCCTTTTCGCATCTCCTTCATATCCCACCGTTACGAATGCAGCATCGGAAGCCGCGCCGTTTCTTTCCGACCGGAGGTACGACGAACCGATCGATCGATCGATCGATCGACCGACCGACCAACCGACCAACCGACCGACCGACCGACCGACCGACCGACCGACCGACCGACCGACCGACCGACCGACCGACCGACCGACCGACCGACCGACCGACCGACCGACCGACCGACCGACCGATCGACCGACCGATCGACCGCGTCAGATTCGACAAGATTTCAGCATGATCCGGATCGTTGAACTTTCCTCCCTTTGACCTTGCGCGCACTAGGGACGGCTGAAACGCAAACGGCATCCAATTGCTTTAATTAAGAGCTTTAATAAATCTATTTTTAGGTCTTTCAGAAGAGGAGAGAGAAAGTTGCATACGTCGTTCATTCTTCGAAAATTTTAAAATAGATTCTTTTTCTTTTATAAACATTAACTCCCGGAGTCTTCTTTCTACTACGATATCCTTGAGTCAATATAAAATCTTTTTACAGCCTTTGCGATGTCTTCTCGCTTGAGAATTCCGGTCTTTAAACTTTCGGAAGATTTAAGATCCTTTATCTTGAAAATCCTTCGGAAGAACGCCAAGACCTCCACGACGTTTGAGAATGTTAACCTCGATTTCCACCAACACAGATAAACTTTGATCTCGATTCAATTTACCTTTTATCTTCTCCTAATTCATAGAATTATATAAAGATAGAAAGTGAATTTAATCAAGATAAAAAAATAATCTACATTGGTGGGGAAATGGGGGTAAAAGTTCTACATTCTTGATTTCCTTGAACCCAGAGGCCTCAAACTTTCTCAGATGCGAACGAGAAGGAATTCGCAAACGGTGGAATCCGTTTGCGATTCATCAGTCGAGAGGGAACAAAGGGGGTCGCGAGTACTGCTGGCCTATGAGATGAAAGGGAGATACGCGTCGTGATAGGGGCACGTCTTAACGAGCGTATGTACTCTGGGCGGGCGTTAAATATCGCCGCGAGCCGCGGATTTACATGACACGTCGGCGAGGGGAATCCTCGATGCAGGTGGGAGTTATGTTTGTATGTAATTGGATAAAGATCGGCTCGGGTCGTCGCCCTTACCTTCCCTTTCCTTTCCTCTTGCTCCCCCCCCCCTTTCCCATACTTTGCGATTCCACGGGTGGCAGAAATTTTATTACCATCGTATTTCTTTCGGTAGACCGCGTGAGTGGTTTAAAACCGATGCATAACGGCGTGCTCTCGATGATCTTCCCCGATAAATCATCATAAAGGAATGCCGGGTAGAAAAGGGCTCAAAAAATACATGGGAAAAAGTTGAGACTCGTAAACTGCCGCTAAAGCTAAAAATTATTATTATATAACACGGAAAAGGAATTAAGTTTAACTTAAAATTCTTGACTTGTCATCACGGTCATATTAAATCGTGACGTCGTGAAGCGAAAAAAGACACATTGAGATTTTTTACATGCTATTTGCAAATAAAAAGATATTTGGATAAAATAACACTTGCTTTAAGATCGTTTTAAGACACTGAAAATTGACAGAAATAGGAGTGAGCGGCGGGAATTCTATTATAGTTTCGATAAAAAAAAATGAATCAATAGGCATGAAAAGTGACATATTGACAATAAAATTTTGTTTTGCCTGCTTTTGTTTTGTTATGTACTTAATTGCACAAGTGTGACTTGTATTTTATCAAACCTGTAAAAATGGACGGAAACTAAGGTTACCTTAAAATTTTATACAAGAGCATATTTTTTTTTTCAGTGAAAATATGTTCTTTTAATGACTTTCAAACAGTGTTTTCTTGTCTAAATAGGTTTCACTTCATGTACTTTTATGTGATTACTTATTGATTATCAGAAAGGAAAAGGTTTTCCCATCCAAGTGTCTTAAAACGTTGTCTCAAGTGTTATTTTATCCAAATATTTCTTTATTTGCAAATAGTGTGCAAGAAATATCAATGTCTTTTCTCGCTTATGATATCACAATTCAATATGGTCGCGATGACTAGTCAGCAGCTTTAATTTAATTCAAAAAAACTGCCAATTTTTTTCTTGTTTAACGTTGATATTCGGACATCGCGTGGTAGTTTTTATGATATATGATGAATTTTGTAGTACATGCATACATGTGTATTAAGTATCAAGCATAAAATTTCTCGTATATATTATCGCAAAATATTACTACCATGTACATACATGTGTACGTGTACCTACGAACGATCATCGAGAGCGAGGTAAACAGCGCGAAGAAAATTCCCAGTCGAGACTCGTCTTCGCTTCCTCTATCCAAGCGAGAGGCGCGACGAAGCGAGAGAATGAGTGCCGATCGCCGAGTGTAATCCCAATCGAGATAATCGCTATCGCCGTTCACATGGAACGCTCACGGATAACGTCCTTGGTGAATTATTTCAAAAGCGTGGAAAGTATCGCGATCGCAAAAGAGAGAACCGGAAACTGTTTGCGATAAAGGAGCAAGGACTCATTAATATTACTCGCCTATCTACGTCATTCTGTTTTTTCTCCCTCCCCCCTCCCGTTACAATTGCATGAATATCTCAATACGTGTGAAAATTTATCTTTTCGTTTTCTCAAACTTTTCGCAAATTGCCGATTAACGGAATTGAGCTTCTCTTTCAGACACATCGACTAATATGCCCTATTCCACTAACGTAGATTTACTTTAATCTACGTTGGTGGAATCGGGCATTAGTGATCGGTACTCTGATCGTGCAAGTTATCGGAGCTAGAGGATGCAATGGAGCGTGAATCGCCGATCGAATATCGATCTTTCGAGCGTCGTTTATCGCCGAGGCGATAAACCGCGTCGCGAAAAATCCTGAGACAAGCGGCTCCCATCGTTCTTCGTCTCTTTCCCTCTCTCTCTCTCTCCCTCTCTCTTCCCGTTACACCTTACACATCACTGTGTATTTACGGTATGCGTCTGACTACACGCGGACACTTTCACTTTACGTAACTTTACTCACGGCGGCTAAGAGCGACGAACTTTGACTGTCTCGCGCCCGAAATTCTTTCCGGATCTTTGGGAATCGCCACGAACCGATAAAATTCGACGTTAATAAAAAGCTCTCCTTCTCATATTTTCTCGTAAGAAAAAGTCACAGAACATGCGAGAATCTTTCCCTGAGTTTTTTTTTTTCAATAAACTAGGAACTTGCAAATTCTCTTACACAAAACTCGAGGAAGAGACTCGGAGAGATAAAAAATACCAAGAAACAATAGAGTTCAGGTCATTGGGATTCTAAAGAGAATTGTAGAATTCTAAAGGTACAAGAATTCAAGATGACCGTGAAGAAAACAAAATGTGAAATAGAGAGCGAGAGAAAGAGAGAAAAAAAACAGTTGTCATCGAGAAAGATCGCGGCCGAGCAGAGAGAAAAGGACGGAAGATAAAACGTGTAAACAGACACCATCGTAGCGAGAGAGTGAGAGAGAAAAAGACAGCGTGAGACATGAATGCGAGAGCGAGAGAGAGAGAGAGAGAGAGAGAAAGAGAGAGAGAAAGACAGACGCCAGGCGCAATGTGAAAACGAAGAGGTACACCATATTCCAGAATCCTCTCCGAGTGCGGCGGCGCAGCGGATATCTACCTGTCAGCGTGCATTCCACGATCCCACGATCCGCGTGCTATCGTCGGCTCCGACGTGCACGTTTCCGTTCGCTGACGCGTAACTGCCCGGTGTTACGCCGACAGCGCGTACTCGCGCGTGTTACCCACTCGGCGCACTCGGCACTCCCGGTGCCGATATCACGCACTCCGGTCGTCACTCCTCTTTGTCGCTCGCCGCGTCGCCACGGTGAGAGCGACGTTAAACCGGTGACGTGCCGCGACGCGCGAACATGGCGCGCGCACTCGCTGTCGATTCCGCGACTTGGATCACACGCGCTCACGAAGCGAGAAGCGATAGGCGATGGGAAAGGCAGAGCGAAAACTCACCGGAGAACCGGAGTGTGGATCTTGCTCCCGCGATTTCGTATTCTTTCTCCTCACTCGTCTCTAACCCGACTCGTTTTGCTTTTTTTTTCTTTTCCTTTTCTCCTTTCGAAACGAGACGGCGAATATGCGCGCGCGAGGTTCTCCAGACCGGACCGGAACGAGACACGACTACCCGACTTTAAGCACCGCGGGGTAAATACTACTACAACGAAACACCGCCGTTCTTGCCTACGGTGTGCGGCGGATCCGCCGACCAATCCTTACTCGCGCCGCGCCACCACGTGGTAGGAGTCGAGGCCAATCGCGCGACGCGCAGCCGTTCAATGGCAGCGTTTGCAAAGCCATCTGACGGCTGGATCGCGCCGTACACAAACGAGAATTCGCTCGCATCGATCGGGCCGAGAAATAAATCTCTCCGGCCTGTCGTCACAATATAAACGACAATACTTTCGAACGTGATAGAAATATTTTGAAAACATTTCTATTAAATATTCTCACAAAAAATGTTTTTCCTTTCTTATATTACATAAATTACATAAAATATCGAAAAGAAAAAATTGAATATGGGATTACTGTTAAAGTTATTCGAACATAGCTTCAGTTCGAAAAGTTCGATTTATTTGACATTCGATCTTAAGATTCATCATCTAATATTTCCAAACTGTAATTTGCATATCTTTACGAGAACCGTAAGAGAATTTCACATCTCGATGAAGGCGATTCCAAATAAATGCGCACTACTTATTTATGCGATTACAATTACTAATGAACCACTTTCATGTTGCGCGAAGCGTAACAATTCTAATGAGATTCAATACATTGATATCCCATCATTCAAATGAATCATTGAATCGCGCGCGCGTTATATTCTTATTTATCTTACAAATGTTCTTGATTGAATAATTTTAAAATAATATTTTTGAAAATAAATTTTTATTCTGATGTTATCAATTTATGTCGCATTCTAAAGGAGGAACATTACATCTATCGATCGTTCATTACGCGATACTCTGCGACTTAAAAATAGTAGTTTGAAGAGAATTTGAACTCGCGGCCATGAATCCTGATTCTCTCGATATTTGATGTCCATGACCCGACTCGAAAAAAGAAATTAATACTTTGGGCTCGTTACGCACTCATTTATCCGGGGATTGTCCGATCTGATCGTCCGAACCGAATTTAGAAATCGTTATAACTGTCAATCGTTGAGGATGCCTTCATATTTTTCATTCTCTAGGATATCTTACATCTATTTTTATAATTTTTATATTTATAATTAAAAAATTATGAGAAACAGATAATTACAGATAATTCTAAATCGCATTTAAAAATAATATAAAAAAGTTTAGCTGGTTTAAGTGATTTAGAATCTGGATCAAAAATTATTTATAAATAAGTTTATAAATAAGTGATTATCTATAAATAAGTAGAAGTGTGCTCCAATGGAAATATAATTAAAAAATAAATAAAAATTTCAATTTTTTTATATAAGTACTTTAAGTATTCAAGATAATTTATAAAGTGTCATGTTTCATTGCGATATAGAAATTAGTTGTCCTGTAAATAAAAATTAAATTTTTCTTTACAAAACAATATAAAATCTCCGTTTCGCAATAAAACTTTACATAAATCTTCAATACTTAAAATATTTATATAAAAAAAAATGTAATTTTTGTCATATTTTTTAATCATATTTTTATGTCACATTTTTATTATTAGCATTACTATTTTTATATTCAAATAATTTTTGATCCTAAATCGCTACAAAATTTTTTATATTACTTTTAAATGCAATCTTGAATAACTTATAATTTTTTAATTATAAATAAAAGTAGATGTAATATATTTTTAAGTTAAACATACTTATAATATAATAGCAAATGACATTCTACAAGTAATTCAACTTAAATGAGAAATATTGATGGAAATTTATTACAGCATATGCATTACACGCGATTAGGTTTACTCGCTGTAAAATACATCGCATATTACTCCTTTCTTCATAATAAATTTCGAAATTTTCAGACGAGTGAAAATATCAATAAACTCACGCTGAGCATCTTCGCGAAGAATATCAGTCGACGTTCGTCTTGGGCATCCTGCGACGCAACATTTCTCATCTCGGTCTCTGAAAAATTTTTTTAGGATAGTCGCAAAACTTTAGCTCAAATATCAAACGAAAAATTGGAATAATGATAAAATTACGATGAGATATTTTTCGCATGTTAAATTTAATCGCTACGCGATCGCAATCTCGAAGTGTTCATTCATAGGTAAGAAAAGAAGAGAAAAGGATTCAATGCTCTCCTCGCTTCGTCGCATCCTTACCATATTCGTAATATTGCGACGGCTCGTCCTCACACTCCTCGGTAGCTGACCTGATCCTCACGATTTCTTGTTCATCGGTCTCACCCACGAGCGGTACGTAACCGGATCTCGTTATACGATTCTTAGCGGCGGCAACTGCGACCTAGAAAATGTAGCAGGAATTTCGTCCTTCAACACTAACCGTAATCGTAGATCTCGTCAGGTTCCTCAGTCACCGTTTCTTCCTCATCCTCTCCTGTGATTTCTTCGTCGGCATTGTCATTGTCATTGTCGATGCTATTCTGATCTTCCTCTTCTTCCTTCTCCTCTTCGTCCTCATCGTCATCATTATTTACGACTGATGAACGATAGAATCTGCCTTCATCCAACTTATTTCGAGGCTGTCGATGTCTTCGTACGACACTATAGTCGTAATTACGATATATCTGCTTAGCCCTGCGCGGATGTTCGAGAAGACGACGTTGCGGTGATTGCACAGATTCCCCGTAAAAAATAGGCTCTACATATAAATCATGCAAGTGGATATTTTTTATAAGTATAGCCGACGCGGGTCTCGGGAAGTCGCAATCGAGATTATCGCTGGTAATACGAATGCGTGACAGAATCAAAAGCATTGATAAAAGAACGAATATACATAAACATAGCCTCAGCTTTGTCATTATGGACCGTTAGTAATGCGATTGAACTTAAGGGTTCGTCGGCAGGGCTAACTCCGACTTGATCCAAAATGATTATCTACTCCTTATTTACAGTGTAGATATGTATCTGTACTCAATTATATTTTGTCTTATAGAAACGATGTTTCGTCATGAAACTTTGCTAAGATAATTTCTTTTACAATTACGAAGATACCTACAGAGCCAATTTTGCAATTAAAAATAATAATTAAATAATTAAAATAAATGTAACTATCTACTCCTTATTTACAGTGCAGATATATATTTGAGTACACCCATATATCATCTCGTAGAAGCAATATTTTGTCATGAGCCTTTTTCTACGTATTTTTTATAAAATTGACTCTTGCTACAGAGCGGAATTTTGCAATTTAACTCTTAAACAAAAAATTTATAATAGATGAAAATATTTGCACCTTATTGTCCTATAGTGCAAATCTATTTACGCATAAAATGAATTATTTATTTTCACACATTTTCTTACGAAAATCGCTCTGTAGCTTTCGTCAGGCAAATATTCTGATTATAAATATCATAATTATATAGCTTTTCTCGCAGTATTTTGACCGTAATATGGGTGAAAATGAATTCATCTCCGATAGAGGTCTCCATAGTTTCTCCTGCCGATCCATAAGCACGGTTAGATCAATTGCAATCGAATGCAATCGTAAACAATTCGAGCTACTTTTGTTTCACAGATATCTCTGACAAATATTCATTCTCGTCTCGTAATTGACAATAAATCAACATGGTAAAATTATTTTATCGATTAATATAATATTGTAATCTTAATATAATATTGTAATATTTTAGAATTGATGAATATACTTAATTCAACAATGAAACAACTTTTTAATATAAAAATATAACATTGTTTTATTCAGTACAGACTATAGGTGTATACGTACGCGATATATACATTCAACACACATATCTGTCTAAGATCTATCAATTTTTAAATTCATTTTTCCCAAATCTAAGCAGGATTTTTTTCCAGATACATTTTCGTCACAACGTCAGGACGACACTGATTTAAATCAATGTAATCCATACTGGTGCAACCCACCACGGGACATCTGTGAATATAACAGATAAAAATACTATGAGCATATTTCAATATCTAGCATTCTGTAAAAAAACATACCTAGTATTTTTATTCTTCCGTAGCATTGCAACAAGACTTTCCTTATCGTATACGTGACCACAAACTGCATTTCTCACAGGATCGGTCATTCTTGTCTTAGAAATTGGATCAATCACATTTATTTGGCTGTACATCAGCTGCAAATCTGCATCTGTATCGTCTGGTCCATTGCCCGATACAGCTTCGTTAGCTAGAAGATCCATGTTGATCTCAGAAAAAAATATAAGAAAAAAAAGACAAACGTAACAAGTTAATACCTCCAACAGTTACCTTCAAGCAAACCTTGGATCTGACGATCATATGTCAACAATCTATTATCCTCCAATGAATTAACTTGAATTTCGGATATAGCTGTTCTATATTCCTGTTACAAACGATAACAAGTACATATAAATCCAAGAGATTAGATTGATAATTCTTCAGTTAAAAGCAACTATTACTTTTGTGACATCCTCCACTTTCCTTTCCGGTTCGAATGCGGACAGATTTTCCAGATCCTTTCTGATCTTATTGGCAGCTTTTATTCTTGCAGATTCCATACAATTCTCCTTTAACAAATCTCTCAACTTCTCTAGAACCCTCTGTCTCTCTTCCTCATCAGCTAAAAATTCATCAGATTCATTCTTTTGCAATAAAAGACAAGAAGCTTATCTTAATGTTATACTTTCTGCTCTTTTTGAAACAAGAAAGATACAAGAGGAAAATACGAAAGGTAAAGTGGCATTACGAAGGTGTCCCTAACCTCATTAAGTCCTCACCATAATATTTTACAATATTCCCTGCAGTTTTCACGAAACAATCATCAAGTTCCTCTATTATTTGCGAGGATTGTGTCATTTTCGTACAATCTCATATGCTCTGCTCGATAATAATCGCCCGATAATGCCACTCGTCGTTTTTCCCGATAAGCTTCTTCGATCAGCCGTCAAACAGTGACGCCATTTAATAAACAATCCGATTGACACGAATTCGAGAGTTGAATATGAAGTGATACTGCAGAAATAACAGACACAATTTATTATCATTGCTTTAAATATTTTACTTTATTATTGTTTTTGCGATAATGTATCTTTAAAACAATTATTTTAAATTTTATCATTCAATTTTTATTTTAAATTTATTAGTTCATTATTTATTATAAGTTAAATTATAACTTTGATTTGAGTAGCTTCATATGATTTAGCCTGGATCATGCAGCGCTTTAACACAGATTGGTTTATTGGTGAAAAATGAGTAGTAGGGATAAAACGGTGAATGAATCTTTGAGTGCATTTGTGCAGTCACTACCGCAGATATCATTCATTTACGCAGGGATGTATTTCATCTGTACTATCTCGGAAGTCCTGCTTTGGATGCTCTGTTTGCAATACTGCGTAAACGAACACCAAATGAATTTTATTAGAATAAGAAGCGAAAAAGATCAGAAACAAATAATTGATCCAAGTAAAATAATATAATTAAAATAAAAATAAGATAAAATAAAAAAATAAGAAAAAATGAGAATAAAAGATAAGAATAAAATAACAAAAAGAATATAAAAATAACAAGAAATAAGAAAAAATAAGAATAATAAAATAAGAAAAAATAAGAATATAATTCATAAAAAATTAATATTTAACTTTTAAGTAAAATTTATAGATTAAATTAATATTTCTTATAATAGCCATTATTTATATCCATTAATAGCCATTAAATTTAATATTAATAAAATATTATCTTTTATACAATAAAAAAGTTTTATTATATTTTAATTATTCAAATATAAATTTATGTATAAAATTGTCTCTTTACTTATCATTCAAACAATCGGTTCAATTTTTATTGGAAGGTACGATCCGTGCAGTTATTCACGCAGTTATCCGTTCGGTAAATTTCGATCACGTGATAAGTAGATGAGAAAGCAGTGGATGCACAAAACACTGCGTAAATGAATGCACTTTACTATTTATCTGTTTTTCATCAATTGCTCGGTGTTAAAACGCCGGTATATGAAAATCCAGGCTTAGCTGTAATTAACTGGAAGATATCGAAGATATTATATAATATATTACTTATATATTCTTATATTCCCCGAGTTGAATTAGTCACTTTATTTACGCAAGCAAATCTGATTTTAAGAAAAAAATATTACTGTAGATATATATATATATATATATATATTTATGAAAGAAGAAAATAATGTTGATATGTATGTGTCTCTTTAATAAACATAATTATATATAAGTTTATTATCATATATAAGTTTTAATTAAATATTAAGATATTACAATAATTTAGATAACATTTTGTTAATTATGTGACAATAATGCTAAATAGGATGAATAATTATAATTATAAATATTTTAAATTTGCAAAATTACTTTACTTATAGTATCTTCGATATCTTCTACCAGCTAATCACAACTAATCACAACTCGGGGAATATAAGACAGTGTTGAGTTAAGTTATCATGACTCATGAAGAGTACTACCATACTAGATGGTTATGTGTATTTTTTTCTTGCTTGTTGCTAGCTGGATTCGCGTGCTTGTTGCACTCTTGTCTTCGATTGGTATATTTTTTTAGATCCAAAAGAATATACCAATCAGAGACAAGAGCTCAACGAACATACAAATCCAGTTAGCAAATCAGCAGGAAAAAAAGCATCGTATGCCATTGGCTTAAGAAAGTTTCTACTTTCATATTTACCGATTAATATCTTATAATGTTCAAAATTACCGCTATTGATTGAATTCGTTTGCCCTGCACTGCTTGCACTGATTCTAAACTCAGTACAGCTAATTCAGTGAACTTGTGTATTAAGTTCTGTTGCACTGAATGACGAACAGTATCGTTGACGTCATTTCGAAAATAGGATGCATTCTTTTATTCACTCCGAATGTTCATGCTATGACGTAATGGAAGTGTATCGCGGTTATCGTTCCGTTTTAGTTTCGTGTGCTTTCTAATTGCTTCAGATTATAAAGCGGAAAGCAGTTGCAGGCTGCGTTCCGTAACTTACTAGCAGTACTGCCAGCATGACGTCATTATAGTGTGCTATGCAAGCATTCCGTTTTCACTATCGCTGTACTGTGAAATTGTGAAACGGAATGGGATTGAACAGTATTGCGTACAACTGTATATGACGCTGTCATATAATAATATAAAAAAATGGAAAAATTTTTATAATTAATAATATTGCACGTATAATGAAATCAAGTAGTAGTAAATCTGAATAGTACTGCGTACAACTGCATATGACACTGTCATATAATAATATAAGAAAAGGGAAAAGCTTTTTAATTATTATTATAATTAATAATATTGCACATATAATGGAATCAAGTAGCGGTGAATCTGATAGTGATTCTGATGCAATGGAGAAAATGTTAATAACTGTTTCTGTAATTTTACTAAAATATATTTATTTTAGATTACATCGGAATACATTTTTTTTTATATTGGAATTAATAGGGCCAATAGAAAGGGATAGAAAATCAGGTAGATGCACGATCTCTTCTCAAAAGTAATTAAAGCAATTAAAGCAATAATTTTGTATATAATAATGTTTATACAAACTTAGTAGCGCGAATGATCGAATCCGCTATAATATAAATATCAAACTTTATTTTTATCTCGCAATGCTTTTTGCGTCTTCTTTATTTATTTTTATTTTATATTGAATATTTGTTTCTACATCGGATAGAGTCTTCTTTCTTGAATGTCGCCATTTTGTACTGTGACTGCTGCGTCTTTTTAGCTACAGTAACCGCAGCAGAAAGTGACAACAAAATTTATGACGTTATTATTCTATCGTAGTGCTATCGCAGCACACTGGAATGAATTTCGGAACGGCATTACAATACTGTCAGTACTGTAGGCCTATTCTTTAACTTCTTAACGACAGTTTCACTAGGGATGTCGTTTCACAGATTTAACGACACTATAACGAAAAATGGTATTCTGTAATTTAACGTAATGATAAATATTGTTAAAAGTATCGATAAAGTACCAAATCTTGTCATTAAGATATGGAGTATCGAATCTCTTGATAAGCCATAACGGGAGCATCCCGTTTGACCACGTTGCGATTGACCACAGCCACTCACAGCCATTCATAGCGTTTTAAACAGAGGAAAATCTCTAGCTGGTGGCTAGAGATTTTCCTCTGTTTAAAACGCTATGAGTGGCTAGTGATCAATTGCAACGTGGTCAACGGGCCGCACCCGCCATAACGACAATATAACTAGATATATTAATCAATAGCAACATTCCGAAGCGACTCCGAATAGTAGTGTGCAAATATAGTATAATTTTATAATTTAAATATATGAACATCATAAACTTATTTTAAATATATCAAATAAGAAAAGCACGCAAAAAGTAATATTACAATATTACAATAAAATAATTTAATTAGAAGCAATGTATTATCAATGTTATAAATCTAAAGATATTAAAATAAATAAATAAATAGATATAGATTACATTTTACTTATGAATTATATGCTATGTAAATCAGATGTTTTTCATAAAAAATTTTAGATAAAAAGTTAGGATTTTTTCTTATTTTTAAGATAAAATGATTGAAGGATATTTGGCATGGAATATTACTTAAAAAAATTTTTTTTAATTATGTAAAAAAAAGAAATTTAAACAGATAATTTAAATAATTATATTTAATAACATTAAATTACATTAAATATAATTATTAATTATTATTATTATTAATTATTATTAATAATAATTAATAATAATAATTATTAACAATTTATTATTATTATTATTTATTATATTTAATAATTTTAAAAAATTATGTATTAATTATGTATTAATTTTCTATGTAACTTGCTATATATAACACTAACAATAGTACTTTTAACACTCGAAATAAATAATTAATCATTGGCCAATTGAACTGCTAGTAATTAATATCAATTTCACATGTAATTTATCAATCCCAGCAAGCAAAATGCTAGCAATTTGCAGATGGCAACAAATTCAATCGGATATTGACTGCAAATCCATAGCCATCTATGTCCGCATTAGGCTCGAGATTTGTCGACAAAGCCTGCTATGCCAGCAGATTGGCGGCAGAAACCGAACAGAGCTTGTTAACATACTATGCGAACAAATTGGCGGCAAAAATTAAGCAGAGTTTGTCCCAACTTTCTTGTTGGACGACGTTTTGCGTCAAATACACATAAAAATACATAAATAATAAATACATGTTTAAATTTTGATTGATTTTGCTTATATAGAAAGTTTGATAAATTTTGCATGTGAGAAACGGACATCGGTAGTTATCTAGCGGTAGTTTTCCAATCATTTAACTATGCGTAATGATAGGCTCTGCTCGGTTTTTGCTGCCAATCTGCTGGCATAGCATGTCAACAAATTTTGTCATATTTTTGAGGAGAGTTTGCTCACATTATCAGATATTACAGACTCTGTGTGCAATTTGTTGCCTTTTTGCCATCAAATGTTGATAATAAGTTCTGCTTTTTTGTCATCAAATATTGATAGTAAACTCTATTCAAAAACTGTTTCTGCAGATTTTGCTATCGGGGATTTTTTCATATATTTATTATATTACTTAAATTATTTATATATACTTACTCTGACATTGCACAGGCTTTATTTATCTTTTCTACTATTTCCCACTTTATCACTTTACTGTAAATATAATCTTATCATCGATAATTTATTTTTACATTCCTAACTCATCAGAAAAGGATGTTAAAAAAGAGATTTCATTGGTTGGATACAACGAAAAATTATATGAAACCGAGTATATTCGTTACGATAACGACATCGAAATCACATTTTATATCGATATCGTTTTGTTAGTTTGTGTTACAGAATAGCTTTTTTGTTATAATTTCGCCAGCACAAGCGACAATTGTTACTACGTAACGATAACGACATTGTCGTTACGAAGTTAGAGAATAGACATACTGGCAGTGAATTATGGAACGCAGCCGTAGTATGTTTTTTGAAGCTCTAATTGAAATAATGGCTGACATATCTAATATTTAAAAAAATATAATTTTACTTATTTTATTATATACATATTATATATATATTAAATAACAATATATAGATAAAAAAATAATTAATAATAATAAAAAAATAAATAATAAATAATAAAAAACTAATAATAATAATAATAATAATAATAATAATAATAAATATTATTATTATTATTAAATAATTTCATAATATTATATAATATCATAATAATTTCATTATATTATTTCATTATATTATTTCATATTATACGCTTTATTTTTTTCAGCATCAATCAAGTTTCCATGGAAGCAGCCATCTTTATGCTTTGACTGCTTTATCTCGCTGGTCGCAGTAGCTGCAACAGGAAGTACATTAAAACCTCGCTTCTAATGCTATTGTATGGAGAGGTAATATGATTGAGACTACAATCCGTTTAGCGTTACAAAAGCTACGAAGCGTTTGATTAACCAATCAAGAATTCTATGAATTGACCAATCAAAAAATGCTACGAAACATTTGTGGCATGCAAGTGGACTGCACTCTGAAGCGTATAGTTTGAATGTACAAAACACGGGAAAGCTTAACGAACGAAAGCATATATCATGGTAAGTAGTGTGTGGCGATCTGATTTATTTTTGCGTGTAATGCATGTTTCGTTCTGTTATTGTACTAATTTTTCAAAATTATTTTTATTGTATATTGTATCGAATATTTAGAGATAAAATGCCAATTATAAAATTAGGAAGGAGAATATAATAAAGGAATAATTTATAATATAGAAGTTTCTGAAGAGGACGCTGTTAAGGCTAACCAAAGTAATAATGATCTATAATGATTTACATATAATTTTATTTTAAATAAGTTAAAAAAATTAATGTCTTTTATTTTTTGAGATATGTTGAGCAATTACTTGATCTGAAATGTTTTCGTTATCTTCATAAATATAAAATAGTGGTTCTAAAAAAGTCTTAATAATATAAGCTAATATAACTTTTATCTCGTCAGAATTCATGATAACAAAATATATGTTTGTAAACACAATTCCGACTATTTTAATGCAAACTGATCCACTTGCGTAGTGTTGGCAACATTAATAGTGCTAATGGACCATTTTATGGAAGCAAATGAAAGCAAAAGCGTCTGAAGCATTTGTAGCACTTTTATCATAATTTATCATATTTTAAATATAGTACGTGAAGTCGTCAAAAATTAGGTATCAGACCGCGCCGGCCTGAGAAACGCACGTCGGCCCTAACCGCTACGTACATACGCGCGCTCATTCGTCACTTTTAATCTTATCCACTGTAAAAACTGCTCGTCGCATGCAATTTTGCTAAAGGAAAAAGTTGTTTCTTTTAGCAATCACGTAGTGTACTCCAAATGCGAGAGTTTTGGGACACTTTGTATATATATATATACAGGATGTCCCAGAACTGGCATACCGCCTGTTGTCAACGTATTCTCCGTGAAATTCTAAGATGAAAAGCTCTTTGCCAAAAAGCGATCCGATGAATAGAATTTGAATTATGAGCTATTGAAGTTAACGAATGGGCGTACGCGGAATTCACGCGGCCATGTTCGGCACAACACAAAAATTATTTAAAATAATTGTTTAAAATCAAATGATAGATTTTGATAGATTTTGATTAAAAATTGTTTAAAACATTTGCAAATTGTTTAAAAACAATAAAAATTGTTTATAAAATGTTAATATTGTTTAACGAACGAATAAAATGGTTTTAAAAATGGTTTTAAAAATGTCAAAATTATGTAAGTAATGTTATAAATATTTTAAATATTTTATTATTATTTTAAAATTAAAAAATTCTTAAACAACTCATAATTATTTTGAAAGTATAAAAAATGTTTTTGACTAATTAATTAAATTAAATACAAAGCAGAGTAAAAAGAAACGCTCTGACACGATGCAAGTGAAATGCCGCGCGTCGTTGTGCCGATCATGACTGCGCGAATCCGCGTACGCTCATTCGTTAACTTCAATAGCTCGTAGTTCAAATTCTACTCATTGAATCGCTTTTTGGCAAAGAGCTTTTTATCTTAGAATTTCACGGAGAATACGTTGACAACGGGCGGTATGCCACTTCTGGGACATCCTATATATATATATATATATATATATATATATATATATATATACAGGAATGGCATCGGTCATATTCTCTCGTGTGCAGGTAGAGCTGGTAAGACTGAGTAGAAAAGTTCTCTGTCATTTTGCAATTTTCGCGATAATTATCGAGTTATTAATTATTAAAAATCATCGTATTAGTCCGGTCCACCGGCAAATGCAAGCGCGTGATAAGATATTCCCGCCCGGCGATCATCATTGCTAGGTGCGCGAGGAATTGTTTTCTTCAATATATTAGCTATAACTATTGCCGCTTGAAGTAAACAATTCTTCTCTCTCATGCGCCTATCAACGATGATCGCCGGGCGGGAGTATTTTATCGCACGCTTATTCTTCGATAATTATAATCATGTAACGTGCTATGTTGATTATTGTTCTGTAGCGTTCTTTTCATCTCTATCCGTACATTTGCAATTGTGAAAGTTATGCTGTCCTCACCAATTCCAGTGCAGTACCAATGCAGTGGAAAAGAATAAATCTACTTTGTAATTGGTTAATTAATAAATTCGTTGTTTCAATTGGTCAGTCAAACGGTTCAAAATATTTATAGTGAGACTTTGATCGCATCCTAAATATGCTATCAAACATAACTTCTCTTAAAAATATATAGACTTATACTGGAGATGTTTTCTAACTAAAAAGATTTCAAAGTTCAAAGTTGCTCAAAGTTCAAAGAGAGAGCAGTATCTTATATTTTTTTATTATTCATATGTCTTCCTTCTTTTATTTTCAAAAAATGAAAAATAGAAAATACGACATTTATCTCTTTCTAAAAGGGAAGGCATATCTGATAATATAAAATTTATGTAAAAATATGATTTCACATAATGGTAAAATTAGCAATCTAGTATACAAAGGCTATGTATAAAATACAAATTTATTATTTCACATTTATTGTTCATGAAAGCTGATGAGTTTCACTCTGACAGTTATGAAAATTCATTTATTGACTTAGTTTACACCGTACGCAAATTTTAATACGCGAATCAAAATAGTACGCATTAAGCATTAAATTTAGTGTGTTTACACTGAGTGAAGTGATTGGCCTTGTTTACATTGACCACTTGATATGTGTACCAAGTATTATATTCGTACCAAATTTGATTTGATACGATATGGTGTAAACGATAGTGTATTAAGTTGGTACGATACGTATCATGAAAACGGATTATATTAAAATAATACATGTATTCAGCACATATGTAGCACATATATAAATACTTGCGTATTAAATAATAGGCGATTTAGGTTTTCTCAGATTTTCTTCTAAAGTATAGGTGAGTTTTTTAATTAATCGATTAATAAATCGCATTGTGCGCAAATACAATTTTGCTCTATAAAAGCAGCTCTTTGCGCATCTCTCCCATTGCTATAGCCAGAAGACAACAGGTTTAGTCAAAAGAGTTAGTAGGAAGATACTATACATTATTTGATGTGTACTTTATTCGAATCTTATTCGTTCTATTTGTTCCCTCTATTTACTTCATGTCACTCGGTGTAAATACACTAGATTTAATACTTAATGCGTACCATTTGATTTGTGTATTAAAATTTGCGTATATATATTTACGGTATAAACTAGGTAGGTCACGATATGCCATTGTACTAAATCAATTTGTACGAATGTGTATAATACTTGATACACGTATCAAGTAATCGGTGTAAACAAGGCTATTATTATAGATGCAAAACCAAAAAAGTGCTTTGCCACGGGCGATTGAAAATGCGCGCGCGAATGGAAAGAACCAAACAAGAAACTGTGCGGAAAAAAACCAAACGCCGTACATCAAATCGAAGGTGGACCGCTAAAAGTGAAAGCAGTCGACCTTTGCTTGTCTCTTGTTGCTACATTTCGTTCGAACTGGAAGTAGCAAAGTGTAGTAAAGTAAATATGTCTGTCGTGAGAGGAATTACGGTCTTCTTCGCGCTCTCGGTAAGTCTTTTGTTTTATTTTAGAAAAAAAAGAAGAAAAAACAAGCGACGAGAATTTACGTTCTATAAGGTATTATATTGGAATTATAGAACATAATAAAATGTAACCGTACATGGACGCAATAATACAATTATCATGCAGCTGTTTTACGAGACATTTTTTTTAATTCTTCAGTTTTTTAAAGAACAAAATTTAATTTTCCGAGGAATTTACTGGGGAAAGGCGAGAATGGCACCAATAGCAGAAGCGTGTATAAAAAATCGTGTACTTAATTGAAATTTTCCTCTTTCAGTGCGGAATTCAAATAGAATTTTTGAATTCTGCACCGAAAGAGTTTGAAGTTTCTCAAAAGCGGCCAGACCAATGGCGCGGTTCAATGTTGCGTCACGTGCCTTTTTCTAAGTTTCGTAAGCCGCCAGATGTTCGCCGACGCGTTTCCTTCTTCGATTCATCGCTCGATTTTTTAACATGTTGTAGACTATTGTAGTTTCATTATCGCCACTAAGCGTTGAGCAGCGCCGAACAACGTTGAAATTCAGTGAAATTAAGTACATATACGTATTTTTTTCTCTAGTCCTTGATAAAATCACTTCATTTCTTGACAACATATGTCTTGACAACATATGTCTTGACAACATATATCGCACTTCTCTCAACAATTAATTGCAATATGTCCATTTCTACAAATATATTAATCTTGGTTAATCTTGGTTTAATTTATCTTTCATCTTTCTCTAATTTTTAAAATCAAAAAGAAATAAAAAAAGTTAAACTAGAGATAGCTTAAATTAATCTACATTTGTAGAAATGAATATTGATCCAAGGACGCATAAAGTTTAATTAAAAATGGCGATAATTCAAATTAAGTTTCCCGCCACAGCGATATTTATGAATTATGTAAGTTTTTATCATTGTCGCGTGTACTTTTTCTATGCACGTCAAACATGAATATCATAACATTGTCGCATTCTAACCTAATCTGTGCCCTTTGGATAGAAGGTAATCTCTATATCGAATTGTCTGTTGACATTCGCTTGAACATGTATAATTAAGATACAACATGCTTGTTATTATGATTTATCTCTTTGTGCATGTTAGATGCTAACGAGAGTCTGTTTCTTGGCGACGACTAAGACTACTCCGTTTAGTGCCGTAAGAAATATCAGAAGCATCGCTGGCATGTCAAAGTTCGATTTGCCCAATCGTTTGAAAGGCAATGAAAAATCTGTTTGGTGAGTAATGTATTTTATAATTATATTTTTCTAATAAATATATTATCTATAAATATATTTGTATAACGATTTACTTATTACTTGCTTTTGGTTAGGGTTGAATATATTCAGCTCGCTCTACAGTATAAACCTTTGAATTTGGGTCAAGGCTTTCCTGACTATTATGCACCAGAGAATGTAACCAATGCCCTAGCTGCTATTGCCAAAAGTGACAATCCACTTTTGCAACAGTATACAAGAGGATTTGTAAATAATAGACATTTTATTTAGATTTTTTAATTATTTTATATATTTCTTATTAATTTAATCTAGTTTCTCATGATATTTTGAAGTGATATAATAATAATTACATATTATCAATAATAGCAGCTAATAATGATGATAACATTATCTTATCTATTGACAACATAATGAATTCTATTACTAATGTTAATACCAATATTGCAGGGTCATCCTAGATTAGTAAATGCAATCGCCAAGTTTTATTCTAAGCTTATTAACCACGATTTGAATCCAAACACAGAAGTGCTGGTTACTGCAGGTGCTTACGAAGCTTTATACGCTACCTTGCAAGGTCACACTAATCCTGGAGATGAATGGATTATCATTGAACCTTTCTTTGATTGTTATGTACCTATAATACAATCTGCCGGAGGAATTCCCAGATACATAGCATTAAAACCGGTAAAAACTTTCAAAAGCAAATGCAAAAAGAAAACTTTTTATGTTAAGTATACATTTATTGTTTATATTAAGGGTATATTTATTATTTATATTCACAGAAAATTACATCTGGCACAGTTACATCTGCGGATTGGGTATTTGATAGAAAAGAAATGGAAAGTCTTTTTAATGAGAAAACCAAAGGTATTGTCATCAACACTCCGCATAATCCCATAGGAAAAGTGTTCACATTGGACGAGTTGCAATTTATTGCTGATCTTGCAAAAAAATGGAACGTACTTGTAGTTTCTGACGAAGTTTATGAGCATATTGTTTATAAGCCATATAAGCATATAAGAATTGGTAAAAATTGCCCTATTATATGATATATTTCATATATGATATAGAATCCTTGGAATAATATTAGATAAAAATTATTTTTTTAATTAGCTACATTGCCCGGTATGTATGAACGCACGATTACGATTGGATCAGCAGGCAAAACATTCAGCGTTACAGGCTGGAAGATAGGTTGGGCTTATGGACCAGAGAATTTGTTGTATAATCTGCAAGTTGTACATCAGAACTCTGTATACACATGCAGTACGCCAATTCAGGTAATAAATTAAACAAAATATTAATTAGAATAAGTTTTACTCTGATGATCTTTAAATAACTTATTGATTTTTTTAATTACAGGAAGCGATAGCTATTGGATTTGAATTGGAAATGGAACGTCTTGAACAGCCAGAATGTTACTTTAATAGTTTGGCAATGGAATTATTGCCAAAACGCGATTATATGGCGAAATTTCTCCGAGATGTCGGCATGGTACCAACAATACCCGAAGGTGGATACTTTATGCTCGCTAACTGGTCTGCATTGGAAAGCAAAGTGAAACTACAAGAAGAAACGGATGAGAACAAGGATTACAGATTCACTAAGTGGATGACGAAGAATGTCGGTCTTCAAGGTATTCCCCCTTCGGCGTTTTATGGTCCTGAACATAAAAATCTGGCGGAGGACTATGTACGATATTGTTTTATAAAGGTAAGTGTTGTCGCGTAAATATAATTATAATTATAATTATGACAACAAGTAACCAAGATGTTTATTAAATCTCGATTGTTGCGTTTTAACAGAAAGACGAAAATTTGAAAGCAGCTGGCAATATTTTGAAGAAATGGGCGTCTCAATAATTGACTCTGTACATGTATATATGTATGTGTATATTGCATGACTTAATAAGTCACTCTTATACACTGCATTAGATTTTTGAGTCGCTTTTTACACATAAAACATTTGATATAATTAAGAAGATTTTATTACTTGTGATTATTTAATTATGATTAATTACTTGTGATTTTTATGTATCTATCCTCTTGAATCTGTAAATAATTCATTCTTGTTACATTTGTAATATTTATAAACATAAATTTAGACATAGTAAATTTTTACGATATATATATTTTTTGACATGACATATGATTCAGAGAGATAATATTTTGTGATATCGATTATTACTCGACCAACGTTACAACATTAAATTACAAATCGAAGTCTTTTCGAAGCCATTTCTTGACGTTTCTTGTGTCAGCTCCAAACGTTTTACCGCATCTGCGAAATAAACAAATTGTTGAATAAAATGTATCTTCTTGATATTTGATCCTTGAATCTATGGATCCTCGAGTCCACCTTTCTTTTCGAATTTTTATTAGATTTTTATTATTTTATTATTTTTTATTTTTAAGTATATGTGTACATGCGCGCGATATCTTCGGGTCCTTCGGATTCTAATATTTATATTTATAATATAATCGTATTTAATTAATTAAACTTGCCTGAACTTTGCTCCAGGAATATGCCCAAGATAATTTGGTATCATTCCGATGTTTTTATAGTAAATCTCAGTGGATTGAACACATAAGGGAGGATCAGAGTAAGCAGTTACAAACTCATATCTTGTATTTTGTCCATTTTGATAATTTGTTGTATCAGACGATAGGATGATTGATGGTTTCAAATTCGTGTAACCATGAGGAATAGTTGCATATTCTTTGCGAAATATACTCAATATAACAACGTATTAATATATTCTTTTCTTCTGAATATATCTTGTGTATTTTTTTAAAAATATTGTGTTATTTTGTTTAGGTATATAAATATAATTTCTCAGTTTAGTCACTTACTTCTTGCGTTTTTGCATATAAAAGTATACCACACGGAATTTTTCTTATCCGAGAATTTCATTTCATTCGATTATTAATAATCGCATAAAAACTAAGAAAATGTTTTTGAGATCAGGTTCAACATATCAAATGACAGAGAATAAATTTGTCATTGATTTATAAAAACAATTGAAATAACATTCTGTTAATATAAGGTGTAATTTAGTTTATTTTTTAATATTCAATTTATTTTACAATTATTCTATACAATTATAATTTTTTAAATTTATAATATTTATATATGTAAAAGTAAGTACAGTAAGTAATTTCTTGTCTTGGATAGTAAATTGTTTATTTTTGCCATTCAGATCGCACAACAAGCAACGGCAATTTATAATGGCTTTTAATTAGCTGTTAAAAATTACTGAAAATTAATGAGATATTCCAATTTCAATCTTGAAATTTATGATATTAGTAATTTCTTTTCTTTTACCAGACGTTCCTCCAAATTCAATGGTTCGGCCCGTCTGCATTGCACATCGATCGTTCTTCTTAATTGATCTGACACTGCCTTCTTCCGCAATTGTTGACGTTCGAAATTGGCGAGACCTTCGGTCGCGCGCACCGCGTATCTCTGTCCAAGTACAGCGTTTGATCCCGGTATGAAACCTACGCAATGTTCAATAATCGGCTGAATTTCAAAGAAATTCGTTTTAGCGAGATACACATGATATTTTACGCGCGGACTCGTGATAATTTTAAGCGCGTATCGAAAGTTTGTACTGATAAGTATTACAAGGAATCGATAGGTACCCTCATATCCTGGCAACATGGGGTGAACGAAAAGGGGATCAGTCCTCTTGAAACGAATATTGACCACATTTATATCGCTCTTTGATGGTCGCCATATCTACGCACATATTGTTCGGTAACGAATAAAAAGTTAAGTAAAATTAAAAGTATAAGTATTAAAAAGTTTAATATACGGCCCATCTATTAAAATATCTTTTTCGGAAAGTTTTTGAAAACTTATATAAATCGTTTTATCTTATGTTATCTTATCTTTCATTTGCCATATTATCGCAAGACATTGCATCGCGAATCGTTCACCTCGTAATTATCGGTTGCACGATTCGACAGGACAAGCGTATTCGCATGATTAATCGTAGGATCGAGCAGTAGCTTATGCGTGGCCTTTGCATACGTTTCGCCGTAATTAAATCGATACTGCGGACAATAACCGGAATACCTGAAAAGAATAGCCGAATGATTTTTTTGATATTCGCGAGTTAAATTATGAAAAATATTACTCATTAATTATTTCTAATAGAAACGAGATATATATATATATATATAAAAGACTGATTATTATTGGTTTGCAAGGGTTAACTTTCTACCCTGGGATAAAATGAGGCTCCGCCGTTATTAAGAGTTCCACTCCAGCAGTCATTTTGTAAATGCTAATTTCCTACAAAGAACTATTAATTTTGAAAAAAATAAATTACAACTTTTTATTATGTATCAAAGAAACATTTTCTCATTTTAATTAGTTTAATTTAAACACACGCTGCCAAATAATTGAAATTCTGCTGTTACTTCACTCGTTACGAGCTTTTTGCAGCGGCTTTCGGTTGAATAAAGAATTAATGCGGGTTGAGAGATAATTGGCTAACAAAAGGGGAGATAGGGATGACGAAGAGAGAAAAAAGAGAAAGAGAAAGAGAGAGTACTTGTGATAGAGTAGGGAGGACACGCGTTGCGTACTTAAATGGGGGAAGGTGCGTGATTATGGTTTCGCTTTCCAGTTTTCACGGGACTACTGTAACGATAGGATATTGAAAACATTCCTCTATAATTAAAATCTTGAATTACTTAATAAATATCTGATATTAATTAAAAATCTAATAAAAAATGTACGAATATAAAAAGTTGAAACCGAGGAAAGGCTTGTTTGCGATTAGAGAAAAACATAAGGAACGGAAATAGAATTATTCTGAGTGATGAATCTCAAAAGCGAAAATGATTCGACAATATAAAGATTAACAAAGTATTTTAATCTTTGTTGAAAAAATTGTCGAAAGAACAATATAATATAGAATAATTTTACAGTGAATATTCATGAAGTGTAGTGATACAAGTGCCTTATTTTATTATGTTTATGTTTAAACCAAGACACTCGTTGATTATATGATTAAGCGTGATAATAAATTATTTAGAGAAGAAGAAAGATAAACAGGCGAGAACTATGTGGTTTCGTCCAGAAATGAGTTCTATCTTTTACGTCGAATCCGACTGCGAGACCGTAAAAACAATCAAAAACGAGGTAAATGATTTGTTTATGCTTAAACAACTAATGATATTTTAATGACACTAGCTGACTGATTGCAACTAATTACTGTTTTTTGACATTAATATTGATAATATTTATAATTTTGTATGTATTTTATCGATTTATGGAGGAAAGATACGAGAGAATAAGAGAGATAGTCAGATAGAAGGATAAAATAAAAAGGATAGAATATGATTTACGAAAAGGTGGAAATTCCATCCACATTTGATGTGCGATAATAATAACAACGTGTAAAAGGAAAAGTGAAACTTACGGAGGTAACACTTAACGCCTGGCCACGTTTATGAGTTCTCCGGATATTTCGACAGCAAAACGAAAGAGTGGAAAAAGTTATGAAATTACCCGCATTGCGACTGTTTGACTTTATCTGAATTGAATTGAATTTTCAATCTATTTGCTTACGTAAAGCAAAATATAAAATCGCTCACATAATAGAAAAAAGGTTAAATAACATGTCATGAATGTTTGTTCTGTGCAATACTCATACATGCTTTGATTGAAACTTTTTTTATGAGAGAAAGAGAGAGAGAGAGAGAGAGAGAGAGAGAGATCATCTTCGCGGAATTAAATACTCTCGATGCTGACTCATTAAGCATTCATTATACATACTTGTAGAGGGGAGGTTGTCACCTGGCCAGGTGTGCATACCACGTGAACGAGATGCAATCGTTGCGACAAAGAAATAATGATTTTCTTCGTTTTGCTTGGCATTTTGCTTTACGTCCTCACAACCGGAAACGATGTTATCAGGCATTACTCGTTGCAAATTCGTTGTGTAGGTGGACAATATGTAGCAACAGATATTTGTCACAAATTCTACATTATTACATGCGAATAATAAGAGACTTAATTTTAACCTTTTTAATTCGAAACTTTAATTTTGTGTTAGATTAAAATATATACAATATTATTTTTAGGATTGCTAATATATAAACATCGACAATTTATAATAATTAATTATTATATATTAATGATTAATAAGTAGATTAATTAAAAAATTGCAATTTAACCGACCGTTTAAACGTTTTTCCTTGTCCTATGATGAAAAACGTAAGAGTTAGCTATAAATAAGCAGTCGAATATCAATGCGCAGATCGTTAATCTCAATGAATCAGAAGGTTAATTCATTCATCCTTCACAGTCTCTCTTAATTAGAACTTACCACGAACGAATCTATAAATATCACGACGAGGGTTGGATTAAATTTTAAACTTTTCTATTTGTTTTTTTATCATATAAACTTTCATTTTGTATTTAAAGTATCCATTTAAATATTCACATTTTTAGGTACTTGCAAATAGAAAGATAAAGTTTAAGATATTAATTAGATTTAATTTTTTCTATTGAATTAAATTACAATTGGGTCATTATTTTATCATCGACAGAAAAATGCGAAACGGAAACCACGAATGGAAGTGGTTAATGCCGCAATGCGCGCAGAAAGTTTACCGACATGCAAGTGTTTCCCTGAATATCAATCATTTTCTCGGGGTTTTGTACATAAAACTATTCTCCGGACATGTGTCCCTCAAATGAAAAGAAAGACATTTCAGCATTTGTCAGTATTATTATTTCCGCATTACTCTTAATTTTATACTACAGCTTTCAACACATTAAGCACTAGAAAAATCCATCATTGTAATATTAAATTTAATTAAATACTGCTGCCAATAAAATTCTGTATTTTTATAAAAATTAAAAAAAATCTATCTTTATGTAATTATGATAAATATGATTTCTTGACATAAAAAGATTGGACAAAGAAATTCGTGTATGTTCCAAATGATATCCGAAGGGGTTTCCATATGACGCAACATGGTGCTTGGCACGTGCGTGAAGCACACGGCATGAGTCACTCGTGTCCTGTGTTCTGTATGCTTGTAAAAAACAAAGAGGGAGAGAAACGTACGGTTCTCCTAATTTCATCACTTTAATTCCGTTTCTTGAATACCAATAGCTTTTGACAATTGTGAAATCCGATTGCATCCAAAGTATCGACGTTTCGCTTCGTATATTTAGAGTCGTCCACGTTACCATGAACAATGAAGAGTGACAGCGAATATGATGCCAGTCATGCCGATCATGCGAATGCATCGAACGCGTGCATGCGTGCGTGCGTGCGTGCGAACAAAAGAGTTGAAAGACGCGGATACGAGGCGTGATGTGCCACTAGAGGATGACGAAAAAATGGCGACGTCGTCGTCGTCGTGTCGTCGAGGAACACTCGCGTGCATAATTTACGCGCAACAATTTTCGTCCGTGTAATTTATGATTTGACGAGTCGATCCTTTCGTCTTTAGATGAACGGTGAATTTTATCTTGTATATTTTGCTTAGATTAGGATATTGATTTATCGATAATCCTATAATCTATGATGAGTAAGCAAGTAATTGGATTGATAAAAAAGTCTCAGCAATGTTCAATGATAATAAAATGTTTGAATTAATCTATAAAAAAAAAATATATATATATATATATATATATATATATATAAATGGATACCGACATATTTAATTCTATATTATACACGATCTATATCAAAATCTCTAAAGTGCTTATTTTTTAACTTTCTTCAGAACTTGAGATTCTATCTTCTTAATTAAATCTTCTTAATTAAAATCAGATTTGATTTGGTTTTTACTTGGAAATTTTCAACATTTGGATTAATCTCGATAAAAAACTGCCACTAAATATAAAATGGCGAGTGTTTCATCGCCACGGAAATCAATCTGTTTCCGAGATGGAATTCTTTCTAGCGACTTTCTCACACTCGCCGGTTTTAACGTGACCGCATTCCGCGAGGAATCCGCCTCTCCGCCTATCAGACGCACGCAATACTCGGTTGAAATGCGAAAATGGCGAGAGATTTCGCGAGCGGCGATCGCGTGAACCGATTTTGTCAGGGCTCGGGAATCTTAAAATCTCGGACTTCGGAGTAACGCGTGACTTGTCTAGGAATACAATGATTAAGGGCCCGAAGATTATAGGAATCCAGGATGCGATTAACGGTTACCAGAGGCCCTTGCACTTCTCGGCTCGACACGTCATGAGGAATGAGCGATATTAACGTTTATATACTTATATGTACAGGACGCGCGCGCGCGCGCCCGGTTCCTCTTGCTCGTTTCCTTCTGCATCGTGACTCACGCGCGCGTCTCAAGATCTCCTCTGGCAGACTTTATAGTGCTGGAAGAACCGTAATCCATAAACCCGCGCCGGTAGAATCTACGAACACGACGGCTTACGTCGTTAAAGCCGCGAGGGATCGCAAGGTGCTGAAAATAGTCCGCCAAGTAGTGATATACAGACTTAAAACTTTTTATTTTATATTCTTTTAAATTACATAATAAAATACTTGAGGCGCAAAGGAACAAAAAGTTGAATTTTCACGAATCTCGAATGTACCGTGTTTTGAACAAAATTTTTTTGGAAATTTTTGAGGAAAATTTTCAGATTAAGAAATTGATATGTGATGACGTGTCGAGCCGAGGAGTGCAAGGGCCTCTGGTAACCATTAACCGCATCCTGGATTCCTATAATCTTCGGGCCCTTAATCATTGTATTCCTAGAGAAATCACGCGTTACTCCAAAGTCCGAGATTTTAAGATTCCCCCCGAGCCCTGACAAAATCGATTCACGCGATCGCCGCTCGCGAAATCTCGCGCCATTTTCGCATTTCAACCGAGTATTGCGTCTGATTTAGAAATTGATTTAATAAAGAAATATCTAATTTTAATTAAAAGTTTTCTTGTCTGATTTTAAATTGATGAAGGAATTCGTAGGCTTTTCAGGCTGTATTACATTTAAAATCTAAACTACGTGTGCATTCTTTCATTCTTATTTTCTTTGATTATATTATTGCTGTCGAGTATACGGATAACGTTTTTTTATTAAGTCAAAATCGTCTCAAAGAGGCTAGGAAAAAATATCAGATTAAGTTACCGGCGGATCAAAGGAGGTTCATGAAGAGCAGAGGCAAGAAAAGGTCAGATAGGGATGTTCAGTAGAGAGGAAGAGAAAGGACATGAGGAAGAAGGGGAGCAAAGGCCGGAGGAGGGATATTCGCAACAGCCACCAGCTCAGTATGGTTCTACTCTTCGTCAGGTGTGTTTCGTAAATGACTATGTATAGATCGTGAATCATATTTATTGAGAAGTGATCGGAAATCTCGGAAATCGTAACGATTGAAGAAAAAGACCCTTGAGTTTCGATTTAAAATAACGTTATTGAGAATCGGCCTTTCAGATCGGGGATGTAAATTGATATCGATACGTGACTATATAGAATCGTGATCGCATGATCGTATCGACGATCCTTTCGAGCGTGACGGGTTTCCATTCGCGCCGACGACATTCGCATGACGGACGGCATGTCGATCTGAAGGTGAGTCGACATTCAGCGGGAGCCAAGAGATTTCAACCCTCTTCGGTCACATGTCTCCCGTTCACCTAGACTTGAAAATACGGTATCGAGAAAGAAAGCTAATGATATTATGGATCAATGATTGGATACGTTTAATGTCTGACGTCCGCGTAATCGAATACGTAGCGTAAGTAGGTGGATTATTTTGAAACCGGTTGACAGATTTGGCGCATAAAAAAGAAAGCGATTCATACGGGAGTCAAGATTCTGTTTGCCATATGATCACGGAATTTTGCAGGCATTACTTATAAATTTATTTATTACATTTATTTATTGTGGAAAGGAAAAAATTTTAAAGTTTAACGCAAAAAAAAAATTAAATGTTTAAAAAATCAAGCATGAAAAAAATGTGTTCTTTTATTTCTATAAAATTTTAGATCTTATATCAATAATTTTACCATTTTTTTAGAAATTAATTACGTACATTTATATTACTTAACGTCCATTGGAGCTAAAAAATTTGTAATAGAAAACCGTGATTAATTTTAATTTTTTTTTAAAGTTAGAGTCTTGATATTGAGAAAACGTTATTCTGGCGAGAAAACAAATTCTATTGCAATAGTATGACTAATCTCGAAGTTCGAAGAGTCAATGATATGCGAACTGGTCAACGACAGGTAGTCGAAACGTGCTCGAGACTCTTTTAAGAGCGGCTTCTGAGAGCTCTTTAATTTAACTCGTCGTTTTTTCCGCTTATCGACCGATAAAGACGTGCCGAACGTGTACATTAATAGATAATTGATTAGTGGACAATGCTCAGTCGCGCGTGATTAATTCCATCGAGCGTCTGAAATGATTCGGACGCTTTGCTTGTGTTTTAATGGCAGTATCACCGATCGGATAATTGCTCTCGTTTAGCATTAATTTCGTTCATGATTAACTCCGCTGGTGTAAGAAACGGGTAATTCGTGCGTCGCGCTTTTATTGCCGCGAAAGCGGGCATCGTGAAAAAATCGCGACGATGAGGAGAGGAGGGAGAGGGGGTCTCTTCAACGTCGACCGTGTTATCTTTCCTTTGATGAGCACATAGAAACATGCGCTATTATAATACAATATTATATAAAGTGTTTCTCGAGACGCACAACCATGCGAGTCTTCTGTTCGCGTGCAGCGTGCCAGAGACGACCTTAACAGTTTAATTAAAAATAGCCAATGGACTGAGAGAGGCGCCGACAATAAAGCTTCGTTAAATAAGGGTTGCGCGGCATTTAAAACCCACGGAATAATTATCACGGGTCGGTAATCGCGCCCGCGATCTAACGAACGGGTAATAGCCGTCGCGTAATTAATGAAGCCGCGTTAAGACCGCGCGTTTCTCTTTCTCTCTCTATCCCTCTGTTGTCGCGCGCCTCGCTCCTAATTGATTCCTCGACATTCTTCGCGCTGTAATTGCGTGATTCGTTATGCAATCCCATTTCGTTCGCGCACGTCCAGCGATAGTGTATACATGTATACGAATCGATGAATCGAAACTATCGCGACCATCGCAATCGCCCGGCACATCCGGCCAATTTGCTCCTCGTCCAGATGCACCACGGACACTCATTTAAAAAGATTACCGGGGGATCAATGAACATATTAGTATAACGCGATATCTAAAGAGAAGAGTGTTTGCAGAGGAGAGGAATTTGTTGTCGATATTTCTAGAGATATTAGAAAAGGAAAAATTAATTTATAATACCTATTAAATATAATTGATATTATGAATAATAATTATAATGAATAATAATTAATAAAATCTTCTTTGTAATATTTTTGTTATAAAATAAAATTTCAAAGTTCTGGAAATGTTAAACTTCCAACTCGCGACTTACAATTTTCGAAACGAACGAATACATTATGCATTCTCGATATAAATGAATGTAGATCGATTCTCGTTCATCGACTTTGTCCACGTTGCAATAGGAAACGGAGTGAGGACACGCTCGCGATCTGACCGTTAGTCAGATTGTTGCATTGTTATGCGACATGACGTGGGATACGACTGCGCGCGTATTTTGCCTCGTTAAAAACAATTAAAAGCGGTTCACGACTTAATTGGTGCAGCTGCCAAAGGCGCGTCCGTTTAATCGACATTTATTAAAGAAATACTTGCGCGTGCGATTTAACGAGCAAGCGTTTTATTCTCGTGGGAGACGTACCGTGAAAATGCACGTAGAAGATGCCCAAGGGGAAATAACATCCTGAGATATATATGCAGAAAATGAGAAATGAAGCTTCCAAGACAGGAATTTATGTATCGCTATGGTATCGTATGGTAAAGTTATGCATACATAACGACAGGCCTTCTAGAAACGAATGATGTTTAGCAAAGACTCGATCATTTTTAAGGAGTTCAGAGTGCAAGTGAAATAAGTCCGTCAGGTTCGTTTTCTCGAATACGACTTCGTACTGAAAGCGAAGCTTATAAATTACGAATCCGCCGATGCCGATGCCGTAAACCTTGCATTTATCGCACATGCTTCTCTCGTACACTAACGATCTCGCCTTTCCCTTCTTTTCCGCTAACTTATTCTTAAGTGACAGACTTTTGTATCCTTTCATGCGATGTACCATAATGAGAAGCTCTTAAGCTCGGGATCGCATGGAGAAAGAGGAATAATGGCGTTTCCGCCGTTCATCGTGTTTTTAAAAAAAAATCTCACGATGCCTACGAGAGGTTAACGGGCTTTTACCGTTTCTTTACGAAGTGCCGGGTTTTCGGTAATGAGAACATGTTATGCAAATCGACAAGATATTGTAACTGTCGCGCAAGCGGTACGCAAACACGCGTCGTCCTTCATTTCCGGCTCACATTGCTCCGCGGAGAAACGAGTTCTATCGCACCAACACCATATAATTCCTCCGTTAATTTGCCATTTTCTTTGTAGCTTGTGGGATACGCGAAAAAGCTTTGCGTTATATTTGTCGAATGAATCTTTTCGTAAAACCGTAGAGTTTCTCTCTCTCTCTCTCTCTCTCTCACACACACACACACACACACACACGCGCGCGCGCGCGCGCGCGCGCGCGCGCACACACACACACACACACACACACTTCCCCTCTCCTACCTTCTCTTTCTCACAGGAAAATTTACCTAGGTAATACCTATCAGAAGTGATAAAGAAGCGGCTAAATTGAAAAATCCTACCTTATCTCAAAATCGAGACAGACTGTAATCTTCATTCCCGGTCTCCGACTTCTTCCTCGAATAATCCCCGAAGTATTTATAGTATTCCCGCGTTCATTTCACGGCTGGTTATTAACCGGATAAAATAGCCGGTACGATGGTATCGATTAACGAGTCACGTTTTCTCGGAGAACATGCCCCTATCTTTGATAGAAGAACTACCGATAAATCAGGACCTTTCGAGTTCGTTTTGCGTAAGAATAACTTATCTCGCTCACAATGCTCTGCCCGCGTAATTCTTAAATGTATTCCTTCGAAGGCGAAGCAACAAATTAAAGCTCCGTGACAGAAATACGCTGTCCTATGTTCCGATCACTCGCGAATGACCTGCGATAAATCACTTTATTATTCCGCGCACCATAAAATTGTTGATCGTGATTTAATGTAGGAAGTAATATAATTTTACAATTAAATTTTATTTTAAAAATGTAATATGACAGATTTGAATATCATATACATATAAGATACACACACACACACACACACACACACACACACACACACACACACACACACGAAAAAATTCTTATATTACAAGAATTCTTTTTGAATGGAAAAGAAATGTATTTAAATTATATTGATATTATTGATATTATTGAATATAACTATTAAGATATACCCATTTTTATACGATTTTTACAACCGTAGTCCTTATAAGTAATATTTGTTTAAAATACTCTTATATTATAGTTACTTTAATCGAAGAATTATTATTTCTGTCTAATGTGATCTACAGAACAAATAGTATGAATAAAAAATCAGGATATATTTGCGCAGCATAGCACTGAGGATTCAGTTTTATTGTAAAATGTAAAATAGATAACATTACTACCATAAAGAATCTTCATATATAATAAAGTATTATATTATATAATAATATGTTATATTATGATGCTTGTTATGTATATATGTGCATATTATTGTTGATAAGATTATGAATAATTATAGATAGAACTTGCAAAGCTTTATCTTTAAAATAATATAAGATTTGAGGACTCCGTTTCTTATTTTTAAAGATAATAGAATAAAACATTCAAAATAATTTTTAGGTTACATTTTCAGGTTACTATAGTTACAGAAATTGTAGCTAGAAATAATCATTACGATTGTAACAGTCATGCTATTCACTATGATTGAGGCAATCATATAAATCACTTTCAGAGTACTATGATCCTAACATTTATATGGATAGACGAAAAATAATCTTCATGTCTACGTTATTTATATTTGTTTAATTCTAAGATATCTGGAGATTCTCTCTTGCGAGTTTCCAAGCGATTCTCCATTGATGGGGCGACTGATCCATTGATATCCAATATATCATATGCAATACATATCGTAACTCGAATTCCATATCCGATGGTAAAAATTCTTGTACACCGCGATAGCTCGTGTTAATCAGTCACGATTCTCAATTTCGCTTTAGTGGCAAAGCTTTTCTTGTTTGAGATGCGCCATATGTGTATTATATACAGATGCGCCAATCGTTAGATCGCTCCAATTGTTTTTTAGACCAGATAAAATGGATTACTTCGTAGATCTGTACTCCCGTATAATGCAACAAATATCTAGACAATATATCAAGAGTTCACCTCACCGAGTCCTAACGCAATGGTATCTTTCATTTCTTCCTTTTCTTCTCGCGAATAGATATTTCGCGTTTACGTTTGAACGTGCATCTCGTTTCTTATCTTTATAGCGCAACGGATTTATTCAACTTATAGTTACAGATGGAGAGATTGAGTTAGCTTTAAAACAAGTAAAGAAATATTACGATGACCGTGAAAAATTTAAATCTTTATCTCTAAACAAATAATCTCGAGAATGATAATTAAGCACACTTTTTTACTCAGCCACTATCATTTAAAGATTCATCAGAAATTCTCGAACCATTTGTGAGTACATGGAATTGGTTCAATCGGAAATTCAGATTATTCTCTTAATAAATCGGGGGAATGCCGCGCGAATTCCGATCAGGATTCCACTTTCCGCAAGGAATCTCTCTCATATCTCACTATTTTCTCGTTGCGCCATTGGATAAGGAAATGAGTATGAGCGCCTTGCGCTCATAAATAAAGCATAACCGAGTACGAGCGCAGCAAACGTGGGCGAGCACTCTTTGTGCGCGCGACGTATGCGCGATTTGTTGTTGCAAGAGAGTAGAAAAGCAAGCGAGGGAGCCACAAGGAATTACCTATCGTGTATTCTCATTTTGAGACGCGTAGGCGTGCGTAGGTATTCAAAGAGAGAGATCCTGAAGGGAGATCATCAGGAAAGCACGAAGATAAAGAACGATACCCACGGAGTTCCTGATAATTGCTACACTTATTAACTTCGTCATTTATTATTTATAATTAATTCGCCATTTCGCGCCATTTATCTGTATCAACTTTTCTATTCAGCTTCCTTTATTATATGTCTTAGCTTTTAATCGATTCGTTATTTCTCATATCGATTTATCGATTTATCGATTTATATTTGATGTAATTTAATATTTATTATTTTACGATGTGTATGTGTGCGCGCGCGCGCGCGCGTGTGTGTTGCAATATTTATTTAGTAGAGTGTGCTTATTCGGTTTTCACTAATTTGTTCACTACATCGGCTATCAGTCTCGACAAATGTCACGTATACGTGTAAATTGACAAAGTCCAAGTCAACTGATATTACTTAAGCTTGCAAACAACACGTTCGCGTATCGATTTGTTCGTGCAGTGTAAACAAGGATGCAATTTGCAATATCACTGCGACTTAATTTTAATTCCCACGCGACAAAATATTTATCGGTAGATTACAAAACGCTTTCAGTACCAAAAACTTTTCACAATTAACTTAATAAACTTTTAACTTTTTTATTTCACAATTTTATTTATTATATGCAAATGAACTTTGTCATTTATGTCATGTTAGGCAATGTTATATCTACGATATAATGGCAAATTTTTTCTGAGTAAATAATTCTCTCCGCAGCTCTCATCATGTCGCATTTGTGTCGCATTGTTTAATGATATTTTTAACCCGCACGTACATGCGAGAAGCGGACTGTCCGTGGGGAGTTACAATTGTTGGTACATTGTTACACGCGTAACAGGGCAGCATGCGCGCAGCAGGTTTTTTGCAAAATGCATAGCTCGCGGGAAAGCTCGAAAATTCCTACATCCCTGATGACATTAATTTATCGCCGCGCGCTATTTGCGCAACGCTTTAACGCAACAACGGCGACGGTAATGGCTTTATAATGGCAACGAAATCATTCGCACACGCTGTATCGAGTTCAGGGCCGCTTCAGGATCTTACCGTCGCGCATTGTTCAATACACTGCACTGCGCTAAGTATCTCTCGCAAAAAACGAGAGATTTCGTTTCGTCTCGTGTATATCTGCGTTTTATCACTCGTGAACAAGGAGAAGCTCTGAATTATTCACTGAGACTCAGAATTAAGACATTATTAAATAAAAATATTGATATAACGTCATTATAATTTTTTCACTTCATATTTTTAACACCAATAATCAGTGCTTTAATGATAAATTTATCTCTACTTCAATAATAATTTTTTTAATTATTTTTAATTATATAGCTTGTAATTTAATATTTTAATATTTTTTTTCATTATTAAAACATTCGTCGAAACGTTACTCGTGAAATTATATATAAATGTGATCATTTAGGCATTTTTTTAGAAATCTAAATAAGAAATCTAAATTTCACTAGGTCTCGTATTAGTTTAAATATCTTATGTCTTAAATATCTTATCTCTTTTCATATTGCGTACAAAGCAAATCAACGTGCTAAATATTTAATCACAAGTGATAGATTATAAATTTCCAGCATTCTAACGTAACATCATCGTTGAGCTCCAATGTTATTCCTCAGCAAGCATTCGTTTGTGAGCAATCATCATTCGTCTCGCTTGCACAACATGCTGTAAAGATAAACAGTAGATGAAATTTGAATTAAGAATTAAGGGGTATGATAATCTGGTAGCAGGCAGATGAAAAAAAGAGGAAAGGGAAAAGAGGAGCGAGCTCGGATCGAGGAGCCTGTTCGCATCGATTATGGTGTAACGTCAAGGTAACGTCGCAATTTTTCTGGCGCGCGGCGCGAAAAGTCGCCGTGGGCAATACACGCGAGCCAATATGGATATCTCGTGCGTGTCCGATAAGCCCGTATCACATTACTGACTTTTGACTCTGATTCGACTATCGACTTGGACTCCCGCTATTATTCAAGCAATCATAGCAAAGCATTACCGACTCTGACTGCCGACTCAAGAATAGAAATCATTCTATTTCAGCAGAGTCAGAGTCAGAATCGAGTCAGAGTCGGGAGTCAATAGTGTAATACGGGCTTTACGCACATGTGTACGCGCTTCGCACGATAAGCTCCGACGATGCGACGCGACGCGATGCGACGCGCGACGAAACGCGCTGCTCCTGCTGCTTATGTTCGCCTGTTAGAGTCGCGATCAAGACGTTTGCGCAAATCGCGTAACGCGGACGCGCATACGCGCTCTCCACGCACGCCACCAACACGACGTCGCGTCGCGTCGCGTCGCGTCACGTCACGTCACGTCACGTCACGTCACGTCATCTGCCTCCTCCCACGGAGGTCCAATAATGAGCGCAACCGTGATGAGCCGACGCGTGAAAGCAGGGATAGGTTTTTTCCCTTCCCGGCGTTGACGTCGAACTGAAATCGAGAGTCGCTAGTTTGCCAATCTATGGAAAACGTAAATTTGATTTTAATTGAATTCTATTTGAAGAGAAAATTACGTAGAATACGGCGGATGTTGAAATCTTATCGTATGTAATGTTAATAATAACAATAAAATATTCGCCTCGTCAGACATATATATAAAAAATAAGTATAGATCTGGATAGTGCAGTTTCATAAATAAAAATTTGCAAATAGAAATAAGTGACTCGTGGTAGCAATATTTTTAAATATAGATTTACGCGCTCTGATAAATTTGCGGCGATAGTCGGGAAGCCCGATCGCACGACGGACGATGGAGAGAAATGAGAGAAATGGGGCTAATGGGAGATCGATGTTTTACCGCGACGATCAATTTCGGATTTGATAGCTCAGGATGGCATGTGAAATGCGTAACAAATACATGGAGTAAAGAAGTAAACGATTGCACATCGCGAACGATTGTAATTATTAATGTGCAGACTTAGAACGATTTGGAATTCTGTGGGATTTACTAAACCAGATTTACGCTAGATGCTTCTGGTCATCTGGATCGCGAGGCTTTTCCTTCGGAGATGCGTTCTAATTCTCGCGTTTGTCTCGGACTCCTGAATAAGAGATCGCTTGACGGTGTTAAGGAACGTTATAACGATTTACGCGTTCACGCTTCCCGAATGAGAGCTCTCGGATTATAGAAAAGGAAATTAATATCCTAACGGTCCTGAAATTCGTCTTAGTGACGGACGTCGCGAGTGCAGTTCCGTTTCTGATATGATTTGCGGTAACATAAGAGGAACTTGCCCAAACAGAACTGTCCTCAATCGAATCATGTATGTAGCGTAATGAATGTCAAATTGACTTTCAGGTCTATTTATTACAAAACATATCACGTCTCAAGACTGATTTCAGTTGAGTGAAACTTGAACGGAAACGCGATCGTACATACGAGCCTAAGAATGCTGCCTCTATGATCGATAAGAGTAGTCGAGAGAGTTTCTGACTTCTCTCGATGTTGGTTAGTATGCTAATCATTCGCGCGTACCGTTAGCTCCTCGTTTTAGCCTTATCAAGATTTATGCTCCTCGTACCATTACGTCGCGATGCGTCGCGATGCGCCAAAACTCCCCATATCCGCTCGTTCGGTAATCCTCTCGCTTGGCGAGAGCGAGAAGATGCTCGGTAATCGTGCAGCGCGAACGACCGATGAAATCAAAAGTAAATCGAGCCGGAAAGTGCGTTCGTTAATTGCCCACAATTGGCAAAAGTGTCGTCGCGCGCAAGCAAAATTTTTTATTTGGGTTTTAGGAAATATGTTAATTTTAATTTAATCGCTGAAAGCAATTCTCTTTTTAATTTTAATTAATAAACTTAGATCGTATCTTGAAATAACAGATTGATTTTTCAACTACAGAAAAATGTCGGTTAATTAGCTTAATAATCCAAAATCACGTTTGCGTGTCATGTAGTTACGAGTGTAATTAGGCGAGAGTATAGTGTCGAGAGTGAGTCTGTTTTGTTGATTGTGATGCGATGAACACAATATGTATCTTGATCTAATTTATTCTATCCTGCAAACAGAGAAAATCTTTTTCAACAGAGCGGAATACACTATTATAATAACATGCAATTATATATGTACATGGTGAGATCACGTTTGCTCTTTTGTTCGTGTTGTTATTGTTTTTGATGAGGTAGAGAGAATTCAAGGGTTAACTGTGAATCTGACTATTCGATTTTCTGATTATGTAAACCGCGATACAATCCACAAGTTCCTTCTCCGACGATGGGCCAGCGAGATCATTCTTTCGTCTCATCTTGCGTTCTTTCCGCGAAGAGCTATAAAGTTAGTTGTAAACAACGTATAAGATGACTATCGATGTTGGAATTTCACTACGGGGCAAAAACCGCGAGTATAGTCGCTGCATTTTTATCGCGCGAAGAAGGAAAACTATCGAATGTATTTGCTGTGTATAGTCATTGCCCTCGCGCGATATTTCCATTATGCGATGTAATGAGATAAAAAACATAAAAAGAAAACAATATCATTAATTTGCATTTCAGAAATACTGAATAAAACTTTCAATTAATTTCAGAAAATATCATGATAGTATTCTACGAGTACAAAAAAATTGCGAAAAGAAAATGTAATCTATTCCGTGATTAAATTTATACAGTTGTATTATATACCATCGCGTTAAATGCATATTTTCTGCTTTCGTAAGAAAAAATAAACGCTCCTTGTTTCCTCCCGCTTTTAATCATATCGAATGACTCAACATTTATCTGAACTTGCCATGGTTTTACATGTAACTTATCCACTTATCCAACTCCATTAAATTATTACGCGATTCAATATCGGCACATTAATTATTTATCTAAAAAAACAAAGTATATTTGTATCTTTGACTGTGAATAAAAAGTATAGCGGCGTATCTTATCGTTTGAAAATACGTTCCTTGATATCTAGGTCAAGGAACAAATTTTTACCAATGAATTTAAACACTTGTACATTTTAATTACATATACACGTACAATACAGCGACAGAAAATTTATATATCAGATAAGACCCGATACTACGTATACATATGTATACATACGTATACGAACCGCGAAACACGTTTCGGTTACATGCTACGTACACTTTTTCTCGTCCAGTTCCATCGCTTAAGTCTCACAATCAGATGACCGTTTCTCGCGTGCGGCATGCGAGCCGAGTGTATCTCGAGACTGCGCCGCGCGTATCAGCAGCGCGGGACGGCCGCGGCGCACATGCCACGTGCATACATTCTGCTCTCCGGATAGACGCGTGGTCTGTACCGGACGTGGTACGTGTTTCCATTATTCCGGCGTGTCTCTCACCTCACGCCGTGCCGTCGACTTTGCTGTCGATGATGCGGCGGCGTGGCACACGCGCATGTCCCGAGCCCGAGGGCGCGAATTAGAGCGAACCTACGTTTTTCCGGCAGGAGTGAACATATATATATATATATATATATATATATATATATATATATATATATATATATTTTGAATCGTAATATTTATCTCGAGTTCCCATCTCGCAGAAAGAAATTCGAATGATTTCCAATCGTAGTTCGCAATTCGCTCCTCTCACGTGATCATAGGCGCATCGGAAGTTTTTAAAAATTCCCGAATAAATTAATCATAGGATTTAACTAAAGGAAAATCTATTAACTAATCTATCTATTAAAAAGAATTTTATTTTTCATGAAATGTATATTATATTTTATAAAGCAGTAAAATAGTTACACATATACGATGATTAGGGATACCGAGGATGAAAGAATTAATATAATTTCCTTTTTATTTTATTGTTCTCTCTTGAAGCATTATAAAAGTATCTTGCGTGACGATGTAATTAAAATATAGTCAATCAAATATAGTCAATCATCGAAAGCAGATTACTTATTTAATTATTTAATTATTCAGTTCAGTTCAGTTCAGTTCAATTCAGTGCAATTGCAGAAAATTACGACGTACTTAATTTAAGAACAAAGAGAGGATTAATCGGGCAACGAGAAAGCGATACAAAACAGGCGTAATAGCCGAAGTGGAAAAGCGCGAATTTACACGGTTCAGACTTGACAGATTCGTGCGCCGCATAGATACGTTTAGACGAGCGAGGCTTTTTTTGTTTAAGTATCACAAGCTACACAGAAACTGTAGAGGAACAAAAATCGAAAGAACGAAAGCAAATCTGCAACAAAAATAAATATCGCCGGACTAATGGGTGAAGTCGAACGAGTTTTCGTTCAGCGGTAAACTGTCCGACGTAATCTATGAAAAATCGCGAAAGCGGTATTACGAGTCTCCCGTGTTTGAGAACTACAATTACCCACAATACCAATCTGTATATAATAACATAATTATAAGCTATTCCATATAACGTTCGTACGGGGTGTCCTATGGCACGCCGCCGGAATCAAATTTTAATGGCAGATCCCTCGGCGGATGAGATTGCGAGTTGATCTTTTTCCCGGCTTGGGAAATTTTATGGAATCGTTTTTTGCGCGAGCGTTATCCGATTCGCTTTTCTTTCACCACGGACGATTCGCCGATCGAGAACCAGAGTGAGAAGCGTGCAAATCCGCCATAATAGGCCCGCGATGTGCTCGCGAACCTGACCGCCTCGAATCAGCTGGATATCAATTAAGTAATTTGTTGGAACTCGCGCGAGCCCAGCTGCGTGCCGATGATCGATGGGATCTGTCTATCGGCTCAAGGTCGCATGAAAGTTCAAGGCCGACCATTTTCTCGCGCGAGGAAAACGAGCGAGTGTACGTGCGACGCGACGTGTGCGTGTTCAACGAGAATTATAAGATCTGAACTGAACAAGCGTTTATTGCGGAGAGTCGCAATCGGAGAAATCAATGCCATTTAATTGCCGGAAGGTATATAATTTTCGGAAATTTTTCTTTTACGTTGTAATTATCTGATAAACAACAATATTTCGTGCACTTTGGTTCGCCTGATTTTTTGCCGCGCGAAAAATAATTATGCAAGTGAAATTTCGCAAAATGCATGAAGAACTTTTCCATAATTTGCGCGCGACTGTCGAGAAAGAAATAATGGTTTTTGTACATATCTCAGAATAAACAAAAGACGGTTAAATATTCAGTCATTGTGTGATCAAAAGGTGCGGTAAATTTGATAACACAATATTTTATACTATTCTTAAAGGATTAAAGAATTATTCTTAGATATTTTTTTATATTGAGAAAATCGAGAAGATGAACAAGGAATTGATTACAAAATTTATCGATAAAATTAAGATCTATTGTTATAAGATTCCCTGTATATTTCACACGACGTACAAAGGACTTATTCATATCGAGCCATATTGTACATTTTCGACGGATCATGCATTACCTGTCCCGTGTTGCCTCGCAACACTCTATCGCGATGAATCTCGCATCTTCAACATCTCGATCCTTTCGTCAGCATCTCTAAGTCGCACGGAATGCACGATCGATTGTGATACGCGTGATCATCCTCCCCCACGAACGCTGCGCGCTTTTACGCGATGCTGAGCGTAACAATTGTAGTTGAGGTATCACACACGCTCGATCTAATGGACAACCGAAGGCTACAACGGCCTTAGATCGTAAAGTCTTTACGAGATTTCCTCTTCCTCTTATGCCACAGAGTCACCACTTCTGCTCCGACCCTACCCTCTCGTATAATATCTCATATAATTCATTGTCTCGCTACGTACAATGGGAAAGAGACTTCGTGGTACTTCGCAAGTGGAGAAAGAAGCGCGAGTTATCCTAACTCGCGATTTCAATCCTTTCGAAAGTTGCACGATAATGCATTCTGAAGGATGTTCGACCCGTTGGAATTATATACCTCGCGCGATTATTAGATTGCAATGCTTTACTAAGAGAAAATTAAAGAGAATTTTTTTCGTTAATAGTAAATTTTATAATTAATACACCGTATGATGAGCTTGCACATGTACAGATACATGCTTATTTACATTTAGAATTTTATTTTTTTATTGTATACTGATTAAAATATAAAATATGATGATATCGATCTTTCTTTTGAGATGTAATTAATGGCGATGATAATTCGTTCTTTTTTGCTTTAGACTATAAAAGTCACGATTGATTGATTTCATTTTTATATATTTTGTGTGACTAGGATATTTATTATATCATTCTTGATATTTTCTCTTTAATTGTAGCTCACATTTTGCTTGAGTAAAATGCGTTTTTAGAGCTTGAAAAAGATATACATTTACGATGGGAGGCATCAGGAAGTCTGCTACCATGAATGATAAGTAATGTACGCATGCATGATCTCTCGTAATGACATTCGCAACATCAGTGTGCAAATCTGTTACGTGGTGAAATTCATAAAGAAAAAGAAGGGAACATCGAGAAGGAAAAGAAGAAGAAGAAAAAAAAGAGAAAAAGAAGGAGCAATGGAACAATGATCAAGACATCGCTTAACTTCTGTTACAGATTGGAACCATATTCTATAGTTCTTATTATTGATATCTATTGACATGTAGCGAGTTTATTCACATTGCTTGTCAAATCATAAAACGGAATCGATTAGCTTTTTTCGATGGATTGATACATTTAAGTATGCTCTCTATGTTTAATTCTCTGTATAAAATATTAAAATACTGACATGTGGAACTTACATATTACACTTTCATTTCATGTGAATAAAATGAAAAATAAACATAAAATATAATAAACAAATAAATACTACGGGGCTCGAGCCGCTTGATGCAATCTCTCCTGCCGCCCTGCAGGGGGACTCATTGTTCTTTCTTCGCCTGTTTGAAAAAAAAATGCGGCTTCGTCGCGCTTCACTCAGAGGAAAAGAACTCAAAAGAGTGGCTTTCTATCATATGTTAGGAATTTCTCTTATGTACAAGCTTTATGAGCGAGTGAATCGGGAAGCCCATCATCCATCCACAATAATATAATCGTAATAACACGTGCTGAGAAGCCACCGACGAGTAGCTGGAGGTTGTCATGAACAAGAAGTATTGAGAGCAAGAAGACGGCCGGCAGCTCGGAGGCAACTCGCGCGAGACCTATTACATATTGGACACGTGTGCTCACTTTTCAAACATAATATCGTATGTCCCGTTGCGTGTTTGTTATCCGTGTCGCGCATCTCGCGTGCTATCTCTATCGATCTCTCGCGATCGCGAACAAGAAAACGAATGAGGGGAAGAAACGGCACAGGATGAACGATCAAATCGCACAGAAGTTTGCGCTGTTCGTCGTTAAAATGATATATATGCAATTTGAACGAAATAAAGTACCGACGAAATGCAAAGATATATCGAGAAAACTTTTGTTTGTTTTAATAATTTGACAAGATTCAAGACTTATTTAACTTTTTTAAGTGCAATTTTGTGCAGGATTGGCGACATTATTTGATATGCCGTTTCATGTTCATCACAATTTTGTATGCGCATCTTCGCGGTTGTAGTATAAGTTTTGTTAGTCGATCTCTTTTTGATTTTTTTCTGTTTTTCGCTTTGAGTATATAGACATGGAGGGAAAATATTGGCACCGAAAGTGTGTCCAAAGTATGTGCGAGAGAGAAAGATATACGAGTGATAACTTGTCCTTTCTGCGCATGCGTCGAAATTGACAGATACTATAGACAAGCAATATATAGTATGATGTGAAGAATAATAGGTGACAAGAACTGTCATAAATGATATTATATAGGGATGTAATAATGAAACGTTGAATAAATATTAATTATAAGAAAAGAATACAAGAAAATAATTTTTATTGATGTTTAAAATGAATTAATTTTGTAAACTTACGTCTAATATAATCTTTGTGTATTGAATCGGTAGCGCACTTAGCCTCATGGAATAAACGCAAATTAACGTAAATTACAATTATGCTTTTAATAAGTTGCGTTTTATGATTGTCATCTTGCTGCAAAATGTCATTGCGTTATCATTAAACACTGAATGACAAACATCGTTAAACTTTCATAGTCACAATTGTCTTAATATTTTTTCTAGTGCAAATTATATTATAATTTGATCGAATAACTGTTTCAGAGCATTGTGTTATTTTTATGACATCATCCGAAGGAAAATTAAATTATTTTTGTTTTTGATAGTAATCAATCAAAATTGAGTTCGATTTTGCAGTGACAAAAGTTGCACAAATGTGACAAATATGTCCTTTCTTACAACAAATCCATTGATATATTTAAATACGTCGACATATGGACTGTTAATGTTGATAATGATAAATAATTATCAAATATATCAGCAAATTATTTCTCATCAATTTCAGTGAATAAGCTATTGCTTACGATTTTGACGCATGCGCAGAGACGACGAGTATCATTCGTATATCTTTCTCTCTCGCACATATTTTGGATATACTTTCGGCTTATAGGAAATATAGGCAATTCCTTCTCCATGTCTACATACTCAAAGGTTTTTCGATATTATGTTATTTAGTATAATTTATAATATAAAAATGGAACGAACGACAAGCTGAGAGTTCAATTCGAGACTAACTTTGGAAGGGACGATATAATGCACGAAGCTGCTCTCTTTATATATGTATATTTTATTATGTATATTTCATTTATATTAATAAATATATATAAATATAGATTAATAATATAACCATATCAATATTATTATACATTATCGACGAAAAGAAGAATTAATGTAACAATTAGAGCGAAATGTGGACATGATAGAGTATGTGACATGCGCCCGATCGATCTTCTCTGTTCGATTGATATGGAACGAAAGTTCTATACTTTGACTATTCGATATGCAGGATACTGCAGGATATTGAATTGTTGAATCACATGTAATCGCGAGCGAACTATCGATCTGTAAGAATCGCTGAGTTTTGTCTCGATATCGCTGTCTCTTGATGTTAAACGCTGACGTGGATCCTTGATATTGACGCTATAGGATAAAAATAACTCCGAATAAAAATAACTCAGATCGTTATAATAGCCCGTCCTTCGTGTCGAGGCTTTGAAACAACCGCCCTTTTAGCTACTTTCGGTGATTCCGCCACCTTGTGGCTGGAGACATTTTTTGCGGAAGAACGCGCCTCAAAGCAACTTTGCAAAAATATGCAGCGGAGACGATTCTTTCGGCTAACTGACCGTGATGAAGCGCAGTCAAGATGCGCTCCACTTTCGTCGGTGCTCTCATAGCCAGCCTTAAAAAGCAGAGAAATTCCGTACTGATAAGATAACAGCGACACGATCATTAACGTTGGTAGCGACAAATTTATCGTGCTTGTGTGTGCTGTACCGCCGTTATATCGTCATATCATCATTTTACCGCGATTTATTCTCAGAATTGTTTTCTTATATACGCATAAAGAACCGTTTGCCGGATCTGAGAGACAATTTTCCTTCAAGAAGAGTGTCATCCGTCTTAGAAATATCACGCAGATAAAATGTCCCGGAAATATCATTCTGTCTACGATATTCTAAATTTCAAGGCTTTCACAGAAGTAAAATTTTAAGAATGGAACACATTTTTTTCTAAGTTTGGTTCGTCTAATATTTATATCGTTGAGACAGAAATTGCGTCTGTCAAGTGTTGCTGTCGGCAGTGTTGCTTTTTTTTTATAGTAATGTAATATGTGTGTGTGTGTGTGTGTGTGCGCGCGCGCGCGCGCGCGCGCGCGTGTGTGTGTGTGTGGGTTGAGAGGAAAGAGGGGGGAGAGAGAGAGAAAGAAATTTTTGTCATGTTCGTTGTTAACACAACGAATCGTAACACCTCGGACCTTATCTCGGCGTTATATCGATTCTTCTCGTTTTTCTCGTGCTGTCATATGTCACTCGGTGCGATATACACGACATTGTTTTATGTGGCAGCAAAGGCTCAAAAGGCGAATAAATAACCAGTGATTCTCCATCTTCCTGCTGTTCAAGCGCTAATTGATAAAAAGTCTGAGGCGTACACCTTACTAATAAAGTTGGTTATAAATAGAGAATAATGCGGAGTGTCGTAATATTTTTTAATAATACTACTCTTATGAAATATTCTCGGTCTGATCGGAGAAATTTGAGGGGACGAGAGATGGATAATCGTCAAGTCAAAATGTTTTGACCGTCGTTGGTTGTAGATTACGGGTACGACGCGAGAGGACCTGCATGAAGTTGCAGTACTTCGCACATTTGTTTTGTGCGATGAGTCAAATGGAAATCTCACGTCCTGCACCCGCATCCTGAGATGCTCTAGTGTAGTATTCGATTGGACTTAACGCGTAGATTTTAATTTAGAATTAATCTATATTTTCTTTTAGATTAGATCTTATCAATTTCAAATTAATTTTCATCTAAAGTATCAACACTAGCCGATATTTCACAACTATTTGCGTAATATTGGAAATAGATAACATTGAAAAAGCATTTTAATTTTCCTAACATTGATTGTACATACATTTCAGATGTAAGATAGATATTGATGCTTCGACAACATCACTTCACTCTAAATTGTAATGTTAGATCCCTAAAAGACGCGAATATTATTTACGTTCGCGTTGTACGCATAAATTTCGTTTACGATCCACCATGAGAGAATTAACGAAGGTAATAAATAATTAAGTAACATGCAAAAATCTCATCGTGCCGGCATTCCGACTGCATTACTCGATTCGCTGGAAAATTCGCTCTAAGCTCGATTTATCCTGCCATGTTCATCAGCGTTTTTTTTAAAAACTTTCGTCGAAATGAAGCAAGATAGGAACCGTATCTGACAGAATTAATTTTTAATCTTCTAATTAAATTTCTTGAAATCTGCCAAATTTCAAAATGATCAAATCTAAATTTAATCTTAAAACTAATTCAATATTTAATGTCAATTCAATATTTAATTAAAAATTCGAGAAATAAACAAATTCCGAGTTTTTGTAGGAAGCATTTGATCTTGTTCAGGTTTTCTCCGTGCAGGAGAAACAGATAACGATAAGAATAAAAGCTACCAAGCACTCGTGATAAGGAGTGACGTAATCATCCGACAGGACGTACTCATGTAAAACCGGAATTTTGCGTCGGTTGCGAGTGTTTATTAACGTTGGCAATAACACGATACCCGGTTCCTCGGATAATTCGCTTTGCGTTTATCGCAAAACAATAGACATTTGCGCGTTACATCGCAACGATAATGTGTACTTCTCTTTGTTTTTCCATGAAACGCTGGGTTTTTAAGAAAAGATCGTGGCGTCTCAAAATCATATCTTGCAATCCACGATATTATTTCATATACTACATAATTAGGTGTACGTAAAATATTAGTTTAATTAAACATCATAAATATAATTTGCAAATTAATTAATTAATGCAAAATAATAATTTTTAATTATTATTTCTCTTGTACATGTAAATCTAGAATTCTTCTTCTTTTCTAATCTGTCTATCTCCAATAAGAATTTATTTATACTAACATTACAAACGCGCGCTGCGCTATTTATCTTTTTCAACACAAGAGCAAAAATTAATATAATAGTATTATATTACTGTTACACTATAATATTTTTAACTTCTTGATACACAATTGTCAAAATGAACCTCTGTGAGATCAATACAATGACAGCTATTCACGAAGTTAGCGCAGCGAGAGAATCAATCGCGGAAAAGTGTCAACAATAAACTTTGAAAAATGCGAGTATCGATTTAACATCTCCTTTTTTTATAAAGGATTGTTATCTAATATATATTTGTTGGATATTTTTCACTTCTTTTATTTTAATTATTAAAAACATTTCCTACTCTTATTTTCCAAAGTATTTATTATCTAAGATATATTTATTATTTAAAATTTGGAAAATCTATTATATTTTTTTTACATGTATCTTTACATTTAACAGAGATTTCCATAATTTTCCAATAATTTTTGCTTTTATTGAGCCTTCTACCGAATGTTTGGTCGAAGACCATTTTTTCCGTAGGACGATTCTGATATAAAAAATACTTTAATCACCAACTGTGTCCAAGCTTTGCAGAGCACACGTGCAGACGCAATCGATCGCACGATCCGTCGATGTTCGCCTTTGTGCCGTTATCGTTATCGTATTTCACAGTCGTAACAACAGGAAGAATTCGGCATGAATTATTGGATTTATATTCACCTTTGTCATCAATCTCGATAGACTTTTGTAGTTCTTGAAAAGTCGAGTTGATTCGACTTGATTCGACTTTACTGACTTGTCTAGATTTAATATTGTTAAATATTGTTAAAGTTGTTAAAATTGTAGATTAAATTTTAATGTATTTATATATGTAATGAAAATGAGATGTAGATTCTTTTTTTTTTACACACATACACAACACTCGCTGTTCTTGTTACATTCCTTTCTATTTTCTACATGACAATGCAGACTTCCGATTGCGATCAAAGTATTACTCTTGAATGTGAGTTACCGAAGGTGATTTCCGCAAAAAGGTGGAGGAGAGCAAGAAAGTCTCGAAGTTGTTAAACGGCAATTGCACAACCGCTGGGAGATCAGGCGCCGACTTGTAGAATCCCGTTTTCTAGGACATTCCCGCCATTCCCGCGCTCGCGTTCGCACATTATCGTGGCAAGATCAAGAACGAACGATCGATAACATTCCAATGACAATAATTCGTGTCACGAGCAAGAGTGTCATCTATCAATACTCATATGATGTTTCCCGAATGTTGACATTTCTTTTAATTGAAATATCTTTAGTCGATTCGGAAGACGGAAAATATGATGTTAATTTAATGAAATTAGATCGAAGATAAATCTGTAAAATCAAGCTTATTTCTGATTGCGATTATCGGATCACTAAAAAAGAGAGATTAATGTCTTAACTTTTTGTAAATCTGAAATGAAATCTAAAAGTAATATGTAAGTTCGAATTTTCTGATAACAAAGGTTTGAGAGGTTTGAGAATTCTTAAAGCTAGAAATTGAATCTTTTTTTTTAGATTTCATTTTTCTTTTTGGGAACAAAACGTATTGTGTCTATTTAATTCATATGTCGAAACTCCGAATGAAGGATGAAATGAAAATCAAAATCAATTGACTAGGATCTTAAGGATTTCTTAAAAAAGGGACACATTTCGCTCACGTTTGTATTACGTACGGCGGTACATAATGGTAGTCCTACCTGTTTCCACCTGGACACGATGGACCGACCGCGACAAACGTGCGCGCGCTCACACACACACACACACACACACACACACACACACACACACACACACACACACACACACACACACACACACACACACACACACACACACACACACACACACACACTGCATCCATGAGGCAGACTTTGCGTCTCTTTCTTTCTCTCGCCTAGTACCTGCTTTCCTTATTTTCTTCCTTCTCTCCGTCTATCGTCTTGATGCAGGGCTGAACTTGTCGATTAATATTTATGTCAATACTGTGTAAATGTATATTGTACACAGTAAAAAACATTTTATATTTGTGTTAAAATCGGTCTTTAAAATTTTTGTGTTAAATAACCTACATATTTATATGTAAATTTAACACATGTCTACTATGTTAGCTGACCTTAACAAATATAAAATGTAAAATTATTAAAATGATTTAAGAAATGTGTTAAAATAACACAATTCGTACGTATTTATTCAATGTATGCAATTCATGTTAAAATTTATACAAAAAAAATATTGGTTTTACTCTATAACAAGAGTGGGGATGACTTGTTATTATTCTTTGTGTGGTTTCGGCACAGTCTTGAATTTTGACGTCTCGACATGTTATTTTATCATAAAAATTATGTTAATTGTAACACACAATTAACTTCAAATTAAGATCGAGAGTACATTTCTTTTTTGTTGAAATATTAACATAATGTCGGTGTTATTATTTAACACATTCATATTATGTTAAATTAACACAAAATTTTGAGTGGACCGTTTGGGACATGCGATTTATGTTAAATTCAACACATTTTTTCCAACAGTGTAGTGTAAGAAGAAAATTATATTCCTGCAGCAACATTAAATAATAGAAGTAATTTATGTAATTTATCTTATAGTTATATATAATCTTTGCTTTTCTCTGCTTTCTCTCTCCTTTTTATAATTTAGTTCCAACAATTTTTATAATTTATTTTATGATTTTTGTTTTGATTTTCGAATCGTTTCTTCAAGTTTGATTACAGTAATTTGATTTTTTTTGTGCGATATAAAAAAAATAGCTAAAAAAATTAGTTTCCTACATCTATTCGTGTTATCGATATGCAATGGTAGTTGTAAAACACGTTTGTTCACATCGTTCACGCTATGTCACATTGGAAATTACTATAGCTACGTTTTGATATTCACTGCCAGTACTGAAAATATATAGTTTAGGTCACGTATATTATAGATTTTCAGTATTGACAGTGAATTTCGAAACACAGCCTATATTTAGAAATTCAAAAGACATTTAGAGTCCAGCTTTCTGATTAGAAAAATAACTTCCAAACTAAGTACTATGACGAATTCTTTTCCGCTTCCACAAGATTACAATTACAGCTGGCTGCCGACGTCGTGAAGAAATCGAGCTCCGGTCTTTGAAAATCCGTACCTGCATCCGTGGACGGCAACGTTCTCCCTTCCACATACCGTTTTGCTGGTGGCTCGGCAGCGAATCGAGTGTTCGCCGACTAGTCGGAGTCAGTTCGTGGCCTAAGTCCGTCTCGTTAGTGTTCTTCGGCACTTTGTCAAATCTCTCTCTCTCTCTCTCTCTCTCTCTCTCTCTCTCTCTCTCTCTCTTTAAATATTTTCTTCGCGGTGCCGAAGAACGTCGTCGTCGCGGCGAGTGCCTTCAAAGTGCTGTTCGATCTTTCTTCCTTGTGGGTGCGTGTGTACGTGTGTGCACGTGTATCGTTTGTTCGAGATGAAACGGATTCGCGACGCTTGGTGAGCTAGTCGGGACCGTCGAGACTCACGGGCCTCGATCGGAGCGATCGGGGGGCCCGAGAGAAGATCGCGGAAACGCGCGGAATGCCGCGTGAGGCGCGCGGCCAGGTGAAATTCGGCCGCGTCGTTGCGGTGTGCGTCATCGGAAGCGATGTAAAGTTCCTCGCGAGCTTGCGCGAATACTATTGTCCTGAGGTAGCCCAAAGATCGGCGAAGAATTCACAGAGGTAAAGGCTCGATAATGATCAACTTGGCCAAGGTTAACGTCCACCTCGAATGGCGAGAAACGTCAGGATAGTTTAAACCAAGTTTAAAACGAATGATTCGGTTAGACCCGGAGTTGAAAAGTTGAATTGTAAACATCCGAGTCACATCCGACAAATCGTCTCTTTCAAAATCGGATCTTTCAAAAGATTCGTATCTTTCATGAAGCTTTACGCGCTCGGAGATTGCCATAAATTCGTCTTGCAACGTACGCAATTTCCGTTTCTACGTTTCTGTGTTTTAAATTAAATGCGCGAAGGTTGGGAGATGATCTTGTCAATCAGACATGACAATTGACATGACGTCGCGAGGAATCTATCTTCGAAATATATCGTGATTACCTCGTCGACGTGCCGTTGACGGGAAACCACTCGACACCTGGTCGCCTTTGTACGTTCCGCAGTCGCGCACGTACGTATGTATGTATGTATGTACGTCGACTCGACGGGAAGGCACGCATATGGCGTGCCGGTTATTTCGCGGGCAAAACAATGCGAGCGAGTTCTGTTGTCGCGCGCAGCTGTTGCAACGGCGAAACAAAATGCAGTTGGCGGTATGTAACGCGTGTCGGAGAAAGTGCATTCTCTATTCACATCGGTCCGCGGAATCTCGGGCGTGACACTGAAGCGTGACGTCATCGGCACCCAAGATCCGCTCTCGTCGCGGTCTCATCGAGGATGCGTCGCGCCACGATTCTACGATATCGAGACTCCGTTTATCCGTTCTTTATCGCTCGTTGCCCGGAGGCGCTTACGCGGCGCATTACTATTAACCTATCGACCGGAGGCTCGGGCCCGGGGCCCGACTTTGCTCCGATCGGCACGGCGGTCGAGATCGGAGGCGGCGGTCTCGTCTCGGTCATGGCGAACACAAAGGCGGATAACTGTATCCCCGATCTGTCTCGAGTCGACTCGTTTGACCTCCAATCGTGTACCTCCAGTCGTTCCGATCGAAAAACCGTTGGTCGACCAACGGAGAAAGTCGCGCGCAGCACACTTTTTCATCGCGCGCGCGTGTTCGGATATCGCGTGGACTCGTCGGTCCGACTCGTGAATTCGTTCGCGATAACGCAAACGTGGAGAGAATCGGAGAATCCAATGCCTTGTCTTCTTCTCGTTGTTGCACGGCGTCGGAGACGAAAAGATAACTCGCTCGTGTTGTGTCACTCGTCTTCCCGCTGCGAACGTGTCGCGACACATCCATCTGACGTTTCCAAGACACATTCGCGCCAGCGTGATTTTTCACGGTCGTTGTTACAACCGACACGCTATTTTCGCGCTGGAGATTGTTGACCGACGTTGACAATTCTCTACAGGCAATTTCATATAAATAGATTTTATCCTAAGATTTTTTAGATTTTTAACTGAGAGAGAAGCTTTTAGGATTTGTGAGTAAAACGGAGAAGAAAACTGAGGAAAAAACTTCTTCAGTTCTCTTTCGAATCGTATTGCATTAAATTCGAAAAAAATAGGCTTGATTCATTTTAAACATTTACTTTTTTGGTCTGGCCTCTAAAGTAAATCTTACGTGATGAAAACGTACACGATGAAAATATTTAAAACTAAAATAATTTAGATTATTTTATGTTTTATTTTACGTTTTATTGTACGCTTTATTTTATCCTTTAAATTTGTAAATCTCTTCAATTATTTAATATAGTATGCCACAAATGATTTGTAATATATTAACGAATATAATTATTTTTTAAAAAAATAATATCAAGTTCATGTGTCCCTAATTATTTTCTGTACAAAAAATTTATTTTATTTTAAATATCTCCAGTAAATATCTCTATCCGTAAATGAATTGTTTTATTATTTCTACAAAAGATTTGATATCAAAAACTGATGCCAATTTTTAATTTTAATTAAAATAAGAGAAAAAAGTATTATAAAAGTAAAAAGATTTTATTATAGAAAAATAGTCAGAAAAATTCAATATAATTATTATATTTAAGTATTCCATAAAAATATAAAAAATTCAGTTGTATAAAGTAGTATTAAATTATATAAAAGATTTGATATCACAAATTAATGCCAACTTGTAATTATCAGTACAATTTAATATAATTATTTGTATCTGTATACTAAATTAAAAAAGTTACTACCACTATGCTAACTTGTAATTGGCAGTTAAATTTAATTTAATTATCCTCATAACCGTATATGAAAAATTTTACGAGAACTTAATTTCACAAATTTTATTGCTCAATGGATATAATTTTTTTGATATACAAAAACTTGGCGCGTCTGAGTCACATTAAAACTATTTTTAATAATTATCAAACAATAATGTAATAAATGAATGTAATAACAGTTTATTAGACTAAACGTTGAATAAATTTTAATATCTTTTGTTTACATAATTTGTTATATATATTTGTTGTATATATTATTATATTGTGTGTGTGTGTGTGTGTGTGTGTGTGTGTGTGTGTGTGTGTGTGTGTGTGTGTGTGTGTGTATATATATATATATATATATATATATTGTACTTGTACATACATATTATTTATTAAATTTACATTTCTTTTCAAATATGTAAAACGTTTCTATAGATTTTGAAGATTATACTCAAAATTTATACTTTTAATGATAAAGATGAAATAATTGTTTCTGAATTTTTACATGCAGAATAATGATCTTCGCATTTGTAGCTGTTTGTTTTATTTTTGCTTACTCTACTTCGCGTACGCATTTATGAGATCGTTTCGCGAGATTCTTCTAGTATTGTTTGTCTCTCTCAGAGCCAAGAATGTATAATTTATGGCGATGGCTAGCGGCCTGAGAAAGTCGCGTCTCGATGACTCGGTAACCTTGTAATCGGCTGGTCCGGCAAGCTTCTTAAGGGAATTTCACAGAAGGATCCTCCGTGCAGGATCCCTCCCGTTAGCGTTCTCCTCCAGCGAGCGCAGGTATTTCAGGTTCGCGTGATTATTTCGCTTCCCTGCACCGTGAGGAATGCAAGACTTGACACGAGGAAGACCAATTCCGGAAATTTTGAGGATTATAAAGATATATGTGACGAAATTAATCACATCTTTGGAGACATCTCTCCGCGTTTGGAGTTAAAATATAAATTGTATCAAAATAAGAAAGAACAGACTGTTGTAAAATAAAAAGTTGTGATTGGCGAAAAAAAAAAACCAAAATTACAAAATACAATTTTTGAGATGAATCCTATCGAGGATCCCACACGATGTGATTTTAATCCGCTCTAAAAATCACGCTCGCTCGCTTGCTCGCTTGCTCGCTCGTTAATTAGCGGAAACACAGTCTCGTTCTCTGGCGCGATTAACATCTCGCGTTTTAATTAGCTACGGCCGCGCCTTATCGGTTTAAAAGGCACCGAATATCGGCATGTTATCTGCCGAGGGACGCCTGGTAACGTTCCAGTCAATGTATCGTATCCGCAACCCCGCAAAGCGAGAAAGGTGGATACAACATAGTGCATCCAGCTGCGAATAAACCACGCGTAATTGCCGCTTGCACTTTAGCCGCATCGCCGTTAGATCGCCCGCCCGTTCGAGAACAACGTTAAATGGACTAGCGGAAAGTGCCGCTTTGCGGCTTCCTTTTCTGGCAGGACAAGTTTGCCGCACATAGAAACGGAAATCTGAGATCGTAAATTTTCGCAAATTCTCTCTCGGAAGCTGAAATATAGAAAAATAACAGGAAAAATAAAATCTAAATAATTCAATAAATTTTGAATATAAATTTTTCTTTTTTTTTGCTCCTTTGTTCTTTAGCGATCTTTTAATTTCAATCTATCTATCTGATCATTCATTGACATAGATTCAGTTTGCGAAAACTGACATCCGTGAATATTTTGTCAATGAAAAAATATAAGTAAAAATAAATAATATATAAGCTAACATTACACATAATCTGAATATCATCCTTGAGCATTTGCATTAACTTTCAAATATTAATTTATCTTCACCTTCCATTTAAATCGTCATTTAGACCATCGCCATAATCACCAAAGACTCTCTTAATTAACTGACATTGCAATAATAATGCGATTCGCTGCACGTCATCGTGTATGACTCCAAATGCAAATATCCTGCTCATCCTTGGACGGTCAATGCGTCAAGTTGAAAATTGTTTACTTAACAATAGATCGCCGTCGTCGCAGTTCTATCGCGCGAAACGTGATTTACCGGTTCTTCGATGGCCGGGTTAGATCCTTCCGGTCCTGGACCGGAACAAGTTCGGTATCAAACCGTCCCCCTTTCTCCCTTCCTCCTCCTCCTCTGCATCTGGACGCGAACGTCTCTTTTTCTCGAGTCAGTTCAATTCAACCAAAGACTCCTCATCTTTCATGCGCGTGAAGCAAGGCCGGCTGTTGTTCCTCGATTTTACTCAGACTCAGGCGGCATTCATTCTTTAGTCCGCATATACCGTACTTGCACGATGAATACCTATCCTGTTCGCATTGTAACGCAGTGTAACGCAAACCGTTTATCACGACACATAGGAATTTGGAGAATCTCTAAGAGGTTTTATATATAAAGATATCCTATTTTCATTCTATATTAATTCTATATTAATCTGATAATAATTTAATTTAGAATTTCTTAATTTCTTAATTTCTCAATTTAGGATAGAAACATTTCATTCTAATATTTTTGTAAAGAAAAGCTCGAGTTTAGATTGATTGGAGAATATTAAGAAAATTAAGATTCGATTTCGTGGCAATAGTCTTTAATATACTCGAAGACATACTTTAGATGTCGCGGCGCGCATATATTTGTATGTGAGATATATTTTCCCATTAAAATTTTTTGTGTTTTTAAGATGGAGACCGAGGTTCGGACGCTCAAGCAGGAACTGGCGCGCACTCAGGACGCCCTGAAGACCGCCACGAAGAGATGCCGGGAACTGGTGAGAGAATTAGATCACCGTATCGCCGGTCACGAATCCGAGAGAATTCTGCGGGATCAGCAGCTTTCGAGGATATTGCGGGCATTATTATTCCTAGAGGCACGCCTTAAGCAGGAGCAGAAATCGATCAGGCAGATGCTCTGCGAGAAGGATAATGTCATTAGGAACCAGCAGTTGGAGATCGCGATGCTCAGGCGATACACAAAGAACTATATTAAGAGCAAACGCGATCAAACGATGCCGGTAGCTGATGTTGAGATCAACACCAATATTGACAAGAATCTGCAGAAGGATTTCGGCAGTTTGCAAGTAATTTAAAACAATACCCAATATTAATTAGCCTATATGCTACAAAGGATAGTTCTTAATTAAAAAAAAAAAAAAAAAAAATAGGGAATGATTAATATAAGATATAAAATTGAATTCTATATTCCTCTTTTCTGTATTTTCTAAATTCAGACTTATCGAACTAATCGCTTTCAGAGAAACACGCTGCAGGAGAACGGTATCGGCAAAGAGATCGCGAGTCTGAAGTGCGAGATAATCACGCGGCTAAATCCGACATCGTCCGGCATTTTGGATGAGTTGGACCGCAACAGCGTGAAGAAAACACATAGTTTTGCCGGCAGCGATATCTCAAAAGCCAGTCTGACCAGCAGCGAGAATACGGACGCGTCCATCATCACGACAACGACGGAGGGTAGTCCTTCGCTGCTCAGTACAGAAGGGTTTTGCGAGGGTGAGAGTACGGATGTGTCACCTGGTTCAACTTTAAATAAATGCTCGAATAGGTGCACTCCAACAATAGTGACTGACAGCGAAAACGAGACGACGATGATTCTGGATGAGGACGAGGATGTAACGGAAGAGAGTGGAATGACGATGGTCTTTACGAAACGGAGGACATTTTTTGATAGGATAAATGGTCAGAAAACGTCGTCTAAGAATCCTGATATGATCGAGATGGTCGGTATCGCGAGAACAGAAAGCAAGGATGACGGGATGGATTGTAACTTCGTCTCTGAGGATGAGGAGCAGGATAACATCAAGATGGGAACAAGGATAAATCATCAAGATGGAAACAAAGAGGAACCGATCTACATCAACGCCTGCAACGAGGTGAACGAAAAAAATCTGCAGCGAACGGAGCAGTCAAGGATAAAAGATGATTATAGCAATAATAACGATATGTACGTCGCAAACAATCGTTTTCTTCGTCAGAACTTTAAATATTCAATTATGTTGCTTTTTTTTCTGTTACATTCTTTTATTCTCTAAAAACAGTCCTCTCGATTTCTTTTTCGCAGTGAGGCGAAGATCGAGACGTCTGAGTTAACAGTGGAGGACACCAGTGGAAATTGGTACAGCGACCCCGATGAGGACCGACTAAACGACGATGTATTTAGACACAGCACGTATCGGCCAAATAGTAATCATAACTCTGTATTGGAGTGTGTAAATCAGATCCTGCTACAGGATATGGAAGAGGAGGAGAATTCTGTGTTGTCAGTGCCGCGTCGGTTCAAACATCGTGGCAGAATCGTGCATTTCCAGCCAGCCAGATTGTCCGACATCGAATCGGTAGGTTCGGAGATGGAGAGAAAGAATTCTGAAGAGTCTGTCACGGATAATAAGGATTCATCGAGGGAAGAAGAGATCACGGAGAATATGTCTGAGGACGAGTTCGGCATGAGAATCGTTCAAAAAGAATCAGATAACGGTTCCAAGGACTCCAAAGCGATCCCGCTAGTCATCATCGAACCTAAAATCGATGTTGAAGAAACAAAGGAAACCTTGATAAAATCTCAAGTGAGTAATCCTTCTTTAAAGATGGAGAGAATCGAAGAAAAGACTTGCCTGCAAATGTCCACCAGAGGTTTAACTATTGCTAAAAATCTGGATTACGAGGATATAGAATCGCTGCCGGAAATAACAACGACGTCACCAACGCCACCCAGGACGCCACCAGCGTTACCACCAAAGCCGCAATTCCGCAACAACACGCTAATTTTGAAGAAGATTCCAAGTCCATCGTTCCTGATTGATGAAAAAAGACAACAAGATCCGGGTAACGCGGATTCTACAAAAAAAAGCATTCTGGGTCTAGTGTCCTCTTCGTCATCGAAAACGGCGAGAAGTTTGAACCTGGAGGAAGCAAAAAATTCGACTAGAAGCTCGGCGAGGGAAGCAAAAAATCGCGAAGAGGGTGGGTTTTGGAAAAATAGGTTCAATCACGTGCGCTCATCTTTCCAAGTAAGGCAAAAGGAATCGGATCAGGCAAAAAGCGCGGCCAGGGTGACGAATATCGTTCGGCATTTCGAAGAGTTCAAGATTGGCGATCCCGAGGAGCAAACGAAGGACAGAAATCGCCCGAAGGATCGCTATGCCGAACTCGAACATGTAAGATTTTTTATCGAAAGTGCATATTTTAAGAAAGCTATATTATTTCGAAAATGAAAAATTTTTTTTCTTGTCATAGGAATTCGATATTCGGCAGAACTTTGAGGAATTTAATCTAGACGAATGCGATCTGTCGGATGATCCCGATCGGCCCGAAGGTGATGGGTCTGAGAGACTTGGCCATGCCGGACTTAATAATATCGGCCAGAATGAGAACAGTATTGCCAAAGACAACAACAATATTTCTACTGTCGATAACGGTATCAATAACAGCAACAACAATGACAATGTCAACGGTGAAATTGGAAATAGCGGATACGATCACTTCTTGGAAGCAACTGGCCTTAGCAACAAATCAATTCTAACACCCTCAAGATTGCTGAGCAATCACAAGAGCATGCTGAAACCGAAGGATGTGAAGTATAAAAGCAGAATCAAAGCTACAGCGGTGTTGGAGAGGCACGGGATACAGACGACTCCAGCCGGCGGTACAACGACGCACGTCAGACACTGGACTGGACCGTTTGTCTGACGTTTGGCTAATTTTTTGCCGGCTGGAAAAAATATCTTTCGCTCTGCCATATCGGCTGATAACTCGCCGGTAAAGACGAATTTTAAAAAGTTCTGATTCTTTAATTCGCTGACAAATTAATTAAATAAACATATTTGGGTATTGCATTTGTATATAGCGAGGCTATCATTCTTAAAATGCAAATTGAATTTTAATAATAATCGATTAGGAACAAAAAATTTTTCATGAAGATACGAGTGAAAAGATAACTTTGCTTCCTTATTATGTTTTATGATGTGTTGTATGTAATTGAAATAAAGAAACGAAGTTATTTTTTCGCGTATCTCTTTCTTCATAAAAAATTCTTTCCTGTTTCTTTATATATGAATGATGTTATTTTGTTTATAAAAGATACACGAGTCGCACTAGATTTTGAAGTTGCACTTCTAGTTAATTTATTTCATTAATCTTTTCTTGAAAAGATGTTTATAACATGTTGATCTAACTATTCTTGCTGTGAAATTGTTTATTAGTCTTTATATGATACATATGTAAAAAAATATAACTTGTCTCGACTTTTGGTATATTTTAATTTATAAAATATTGTAGAAAGAACTTTCTCTATTTTTATTATCTCTTATACTTTTAATCATTTAATGAATAATGGAACATACGTTGGTTTGGATCGATGTTATTTTTTATTAAATTATTATTAATATACAAATTTCTATTTTAAATTACAATTCGTGTACAAGATGTGATGCAATTAAATGGAAATTTATGCAAGGTACGAATTTAAAATAAATAAAATGATAAGTTCAAATGGAGATTTAAAATTAAATATCACGATTGTCGATATCGAAAAATTACATTCTTTTGTCTCATTATATGTATTATACACAATCATATATATATTTTCAAACAAAATATATATATATATATATACATATACACGAAGGACAAAAGATATACTAATACTTTATTGCAGATAAAGAAAAGAAGCAGCATTTTGGGAAAAAAATTATACGATAAACATATTAATCTCTACGTAAAAAGATAGTCGTGTCAAAAAGACATAAAGGATAAGAGGAACAATAAAGTTAAATGGCTTCTGTAGCATGCATTCTTACCACGCATTTGAGTTGTTGCATTAAGCGATAAATATACGGCGAGAATGCTTCTCTCAACGGTATTATGCATTTGTTCGTTTAACAGCGTAAATATGTGATATTGAGATACGTACAACAACTCACATTATGATACAAAATTGTGTGTACTTACATATATTTTACATATATAATCTCTATTATCTATTAAAAAATAATGCAAGTCTATAAAAATATGACAACGTTATCACTGGTATCAAAAATCTAAACGTAGGGCGGAAAAAGAAACGCGTACACCGAATAAGTTCTTTTTTTTATCTTATTTCTTCTTACATAGTACACCCCCATTTTAAACGTCGGGCTTCATTCTCTCGCGGATTAGTAGAAATCACTCGTTCAGGCACTCCATTTACACTTGTTGGCTAATATTATGTCGAATATAAACGCGGATCATAAGTATAGCAGCAAGATTTCTCGCAAATTTGCAAAAGATTACTTTTGGCACACTGTTGTCTTTCAGGTTTCTCTCTCCGCACGAAAATCATAGAAAAACTGCAATGATATACTATGTTAGTTATTTATCGTCAAAAAATTCGCTGGAAAAAAAAAGATTTACGTACCTCTCTATCCAAGTCTTTCTGTGTCCACACCTTGATAACAGGAAGTTTGTTCTGAGACAAGAAAAATATCGTTACATTGTAAAATTAAATATATATTAATCGTTTGGATTTACGAATTTAAAATTATTACTTACATTGGCAGAATCAAGATGATTAGTAGTAAGACGAGGATTAAGCACAAACGGGACTCCATCGAGATCGGACGATCCCGGAAGTGTACCGTAAATGGGTGTGGATGCGACGGCTGGTGGTGTGGATATGGGCGGTTGGGGCGCGGGCCTTGTGGGCCTGATCCTTGCGTTGGGACTCAGGACTTCGTAATCTCGATCGCCGAGGTCGTCGTCTTTGTTAGCTGTGTTACTGATATGCGGATAAATCCCGTTGACTTGTGATTTTGGTGAAAACTTTGGTTTCGGGGGCCTCTCCGGGGCTCGTTTGTAAGAGATTCCGTTCGAAGGATTTGGGGAAGAACTCTGTAGTAAGCTGGAAGTGCATAAAATATTCATTTATAATCGATTGCCTTGTGTGATGCTAACGAAAGTAACTCACTCTATATTAACATACGACTGTGAATCCGCGTTTATGATATCTACTGTTTTGTAGCACACACGAACACCATTTATGATACTGAAAGAGAAGAAAGAAGATATATGTTGCAATTAAAATATTTAGGTTATCGCGTTTATTTGTAATTATAAAAATTATAAAAATATAAATATAAATAGAAAATAAAAATGTAAACAGAACTCATAAAGTCAACCTAGTAGTTCGAAGAGCGCGCGAAAAATCAAATTAGATCTCTGTTACTTACCCAGCGGCGGAAAAGCCAATAGGAGCCAATTTAGAATCCTTGTGAATTATCCTGCTGCATATAATTATATCCGTGACTGCTTTCACACATAGATCCTTATTCCTAATTTTGTAGCATACTTGTTTTTTCCGCCATGCTTTCTGTCCTGTAAAATACGTTCATCACAATTCATTTATAAAGATTTGTAGATTCGCAGATGGCAGGCATTACTGTCGAATAAAGAGGCTCACTCGAGTCCACGGTATAGGAGATCATGCTGTATCCTTCCGGTGGAGTATCTCGCTCGTTAATCACCACGATGTCCTCGACCACGCAGTCAGGCTGACCCTCAGTCTTCGAGAAGCAAATGTATCTACCCTTTTTCTTGATGAACAGCCCACTTTCCCTCCACAGATCGGCGTCGGTGTCCTGGTCGTAGGTTCTCGATACCTTAACGAGATATATATATATCAATTATTTCCGATCGTTGCGAGAGAGAAAGAGAAAAAAAGATCGCGTAAATTGAGCTAGTATTAATGTTAGTAGTATTAATGTTAGCTAGTATTAATCATCCATACCACTGTGAAGTTCGGTGGACACTTGTCTATGTCTTCCACGACACTAATGGCAGTTATTGGCCTGTCATCTGGCAACACGGCTGACACCTGATGAACCAACATCTTGCAGCTGGTCTTCTTTGACATCGCTGCGATTTCGGATACCTAATTAATTCGGGATTTTCGATTAAAAGGATTACTCACGTTTTCCCAATATAATTAAAGAAGTGCCTGAGAATTTATTAAATATTAAATTAAAAATATTAAATATTAATATTCCTTGAATATTCGCATATTGCGAATCAGTCATATTAAAGGAGACAAGGGCTTATCATTGATAATCATTGTCATTCTAGTGAACATTGTCCGAGTGGTGATCGTGAGGGAATTCATGTCCCATTCTATTCGAGGCGATCATGTCCGAGTGTTTGCTAATGTGAGATTAGATAACGCATGTACAATCGAGCATTATCGTTACAATCGCTGAAGATAAGCGAAGCAAATCGAGAAAGAGCGCAAAGGCGGCAATTGGCCGCATGAATAGCATAAAAGCGCCAATCGTTCCAAAAATACCAACGAGTGACCGACATTCTCCGCTCGACGAGACTTTTCTACGAGGCGTGAGAGGCGATCGAGCATGAAATTCTGATAATCTGATGCGACCGATCGAATCTCTCTGCACGATTACCCATAATTTTTCGATGCGTGTTCGATGCGTGCCATAATGAACTCTGAGAATAACGAACTCTGAAAAATTCTCATCTTGAGGCCACTAGTGACGATCCATTTTGATCGAGATATCTTGATCGATATTATTCTGAATTAGCGCGATTAAAAATCAGTATTCCTTCATTTTACAATAATACATTCAATTGCGCCACAGAGATGTCTCGAAAGATTTCATCCTAAGCTCAAAAATCCTGCCAGCTGATCGAGTTTCGATGCAGTGAGATCTAAGATACAGATTGACAATAGGCGAAATTAAATTAGAAGGAAGGCAGATATGAGGAAAGAAGGAACGGTAAAGTGGTAAAGTGGGATGGCGGCATACGTTTGTGAAGGAATGTGCCGCCGCATTAATAGTTGCGAGCCTCAACGATGGTTCATCCATGGCTCATCCATCGTCGACAGACGATTCGAGAGAGCGGCTACCTCGAGGATAACTGTTTTCTTTCGTAGAAACGAGAATTGACGCGTTTGGCTGCGGACGAAATACATATCGTTTCGTCGATAGTGAAAACATTTCCTCGGATTTCCTCATCATCAGAAAGATTTCGATCGGACGAATTGCGCGATTTTCTGGCTGTTCGGCGCTCAGCTGGCTCGGCTTTTCAAATTAAACCGATGATGTCAGTCGACACTTTTGCATCGATATCTCAGCAAATTCTAATGCGCAGAAATCGAGGTCGATGCAAGGGAGACGTGGACTCGCACGTTGGAACTCGCTTCGTCAGGAAATCTGTGGAGACCAGTCATGTTGTTGCAATACAGACAAAAAAGAGAGAGTGAGATAGATAGAGAGAGGAGGAAGAGGAGGAGGAGGAGGAGGAAACAAGGAACGTGGAATCAGCTTTGCGAGACGCGCAATGACAATGGGAAAATCCGTGAAACTCATCCTTGAGCTGTTGTATAAGATTACTTGTAACTTATTCGGAAGCTCGAAACCGTTGTTCGCACCAAGTATTCATCATCGATGAAATCTTCGGACCCCCGCGACGCCGTCGCCGTCATCGCCTAAATGCGGAGCAAACAGAAAATGAGATATATGCACTTGTTTACGCTGTGTCTCTGATAATACTCGCGTTTAAAGAGACGGAGCTTAAGCTCGGAGTACGTCAGCATCAACGCATGAATGCGACGGCGCTAACGATACGATATTGGATAATATCGTAGGTTATATAATTATAGCAGTAGATAAATAATAGACATTAGAATGTAGCGTAACGAGGAGAAACGCGAAAGGGATTCACGGGAAACCGCCGCAGTGGCCGTTTAAAGGCGTGCTCGAGAAAAGGAGGTCGATAGAAAGATATAAGACAGACAGACAGAAAGCAGACAAGACGGACGGACAAATAAATGGAGTGTGTCGACAAATGTTGTCGGAGACGTCTCTCTCTCTCTCTCTCTCTCTCTCTCTCTCTCTCTCTCTCTCTCTCTCTCTCTCTCTATCCCCCTTTTCGGGGAGTTATATTGGATATGTCATCGGCCGTTCATAGGCGATGTCGTCTCTCGAGAAGCGCTCGACAGAGGCTGACCTTTTCGTGGCGCGGCGTTCTTTACTGCTTTTTCTTTCTTCGTCTTCTCTTCTTCGTCTTCCTCACACGATCATGCACTTCGCGCTGACGCAGCGGTGACTACGACACGACGCGAGAGCGCGGTTCTCTTTGCCGGCGCTCATATTGCGGAGCAAGAGACAAAACGAAATAACGACGGATTAACTGACGACGGACCGTCAGTACCATCACACACTCACCGTCATCCGACGACGACGCGCCTTGCGAAACTACCCGAAAAAGCCCCGAACATTGACGAGGCTACCGAACTCGGGACGTCGGGATTCGGGACCGTTACGATTACTCCGTTTACATTTACTTCGACGTGATGCGCATGCGTCCTGTATCGCAAAGTAGAAAAATAACTGATGGGAATGCAAGTGCGCGCCTAACCAGTATGGGCCATGATATTATGGGCATTCCGTGAAAAAATGCGTGATCAGCGTACAGGAATCCTATTTTTCAAACATATCGTATATGAAAATTCTATAGTATATGTTATGTATTTTCGCGACATGTTTTAAGAATAGAGCATCAGATTTATTTGCACAGGAATTCCATTCTTGAAAAATATCGCATGAAAAATATTAAAAATAGTATACGTTACGTATATTATAGATTTTCATATGCGATATGTATGTAATATAATAGATTCTAGAATTTCATGTTTTGTTTGAAATCAGTGAAATTAAACGCAACAAGAATGTACATACATATATATGTGCACATAAATTTCTCTGAAAAATGAGTAAAATAAAACAAAATTATGTTGTGTAATGTCAAACAAAATAAAAGCAAATTTTATCATTGATTCTGTTGCTAATAGCTGTGTAAATTAGAAAGTGATTATAATGAAGCACAAATATCCCTTAAAATTTGAAAATGTTACATTGCAAACATTTAAACAATAATCGACATATAAAAATACAAAGAATCTGATCACTGAAATGATTTTGTAATAAAATAATGTCTATCGCATCGCAGAATACGTGTCTATGAAACTAAGTTTCATATTATTTAAATAAAGAATTATTCTTTATGGTAAGTAAAACTATTATATTGTTCTTTGCAATATTAAATTAATGTACGATAAATTATAAATCACATTTCTATTTCATATTGATTGATTCCTGTTCCTTAACGGAACATGATCATATAAATATTCTGTACTCATACGGAATATACAATAATCATCGATAATATACGGAGAAAATTCATAATATCTCTGTATAATATCATTTCTCAGGATATATATTTTCAGAATATACTCAGGAAATAACAAATAAATTTTGCTACTTATACTGCGTACTCTGATTATATGTAATATACTCAGAATATTTGTGTAATATCTTGGTGAGTATATCCCGAATGCGCCTTTAATTTGTATTATCAGAACATACTTCGAATATAAAAATTAAATCATAGCCAGATACACAATCGCCACCTACATATATCATTTCAGTTCTTAAGGGTAAGTTCTCGGAGTCCGAATGGGCAAACTCCGAATTGATCTTGGGGACCTCATGCGGTGAAAGCGCAAAGCTCTGAGATCAGGGCTGCTAACTTCGAACAATAAAATATCTGTTTTCATATATGGTTGTGTATTCACATATACACTAATACTAATCTATTGCTGACGCGGATAAAATCTCAGAGAACTTAGAAAAACTGACAATTATGCTGTTTGTCTCTTTTTAAGATGCATAGATATTAAGATGTCATATATTACATATTATGCGATATAGCTATTTTGATTGTTTCTATTCTACCGTCTTAAAATCTCAGCCAAAAATGTTTATAAGATATTTGATTAATTTTCAATTACTTTACACGTTATAAATTTACATGTTATTATACATACATATTTTATACATATTATGTATAAACACAGATGATAGATATATGTAAATACAAGAAAAATTAATTTGAAGGAACTAAATTAAGGAAATCAAGTTAAATGAAAAAGAAATATTAAAATTATAATAGCATAACAAGTTTTTATTACAAACATAAATGTAATTTTATTACAAATAAATAATTTTTTACAGAATAAAATTTATTACAGAATAAAATTATTGCATACATTTAAAAGTTGTTCAGCATTTTTTATTTAACAACATCAATTATAGATTGAGATTTATGTCTCTTATATTAATTTTTTCATATAAATATTAATTAATATGCAATTAATATGTGAACTTTTGTGCGTAAACATGTTTTCTTTGGACGCTATTTTATATTGAAAAATTGCCTTTCCATTTACGTGAGTTGTACACTGCAGATAACTTGTCTCTCAGTTTAAATGTTATACTTGCAACAATGTCAACAAACAACTGCCGCGCACGCAGACATATATTAATACGAATATCTTTAAATCATAAAGGATTTACAAAATAAAATATTTAAGCAATTATAATAAATTATATTGAAATTATTATAATTAAATCACATGCATTTATACATACAAAGATTAATTTCTTGTGTGTCTGAAAACATGCAACATGCATAACAGTCCTCACGCCTGTCGGAAACACAACAATTAGCGCAAGTACTTGTAGTTATATTCTTATCTCAATGAATATTATTTAACAAAAGTAAAAATATGTGTAACCATATTTGCAATTCCTTTAATATGATATAATTAAATAAAATGTTTGAGATGAGAATATTAAAAATATTACCATGTACGTGACAATTGCAATCAATATATACATAAAATAATATGTATTATACATATATGTACATAAAATTGGCATATTTTTTGTATGCATAAAAATATAAATATTATTTTATTGATTATTATTGTTGCGTACAATATTTCGTATACAACACGAATTAATAAATTCGAGTGGATCGCAATTCAAACTGAGTGATTGCGTCACAAAGTGACTTCAATTACATAGCGAGAAGCACTTATTAGCAAATTACTTAAAATATTTTTTATTATAATTTACTTGTATTTGCAAAATATAATATTAATAATGTGTGTTTCTGTATAATGTTATCTTCTCATATCTTTTTTATTTTTCTGCTTATTTCTGTGTTTTAGAAAAACAATGCATTGCAAATTTAATAATGTATAATAAAAATACTTTGCAACGCAATCATTTTCTCAGTTTAAATTGTCTAATTTGCAATGCATTATTTTCAAATTTTAACAAAATTTAAAAGTAGAAAATTAATAAACAATCAATAATATATATATATATAAATATTTTAATTATAAGTAATAAGCAGAATTTTGCCCTCCTCCTCTTCCCACGTAGGATATCATTACACGAAAAAGAGTGAGTAAACGTTTTCCACTATATTATAAAATAAATTATATTATGATTAATAATTAAGATATTTTTTTTAAATGTTTTAAAAATTTTTATTATTTTTTATTTTTTCATTTTTTTTTATTTTTATATTTTATGATATAGTGAATGTTTCTCTTTCATTTAATGATATTCTTTCTTTTTTTGAGCTGCCTTCTGTGCGTTCAATGACGTATTGTATGTGATATTGGCATATTTCTCGCGATTTTACTATCAATTATTTTAGGAACCAAACAGTCCTCGTTTCAGCTGTGATAGCATTCTTTCTCTCCAGAATGTATCATCATGCTGAACAATCGTGTACTTTAATCCTAAAGGCGTCCACATGGCAAAAATACAATAATCTCTTCGCGTTATGTGGAATTGCCCTTATACTTGGAAATAGTACGCGTGTCTTTGATTCATACGAGAGTCATCAGTTTTATCAAAAATGCGATGAATATTCGCAACTTTATGGAGCATTGCATCGATAGGAGACACTTGTCGCGCCGCATGAGGACATTTAATTTCAACGTATCGTCTCCAATAATGTCATCAGGTGACGCAGCAAAATATGAGAATTCCTCGTCAATAAAGAGTCCGCAATCACTAATTTCTACTCCCAATTCCTCCTGTAATTGCTTTCGTGCCACAGACATTCATTTTCTCCACCCCATTCAATAGCTGCATTCGTTAATCGAGGAGAATACAGAATAGTCTTCACAAGATTTTGGCACGAAGTTGTTTCTCTTCTGCTGCAAATCTTTCTAAAGTTTGAAGCAGTGAGAAGCTTCTGTCATACGTGATGACATTGCGGGTTCTCATGCTGACCCCGCGTTGCATACTCCAATACGACACGACTGCGCTGTTGCTCCATTAACATTTCATAATGAGTGGATTTTAATTGTTCGTACACACTGTCTTCAATATTTGGTCGTTCAACATTTGGTCCATAATCTTTGTTAGCTTTAAACATCTTGGCAACATATTTCGAAGTACGAATAAAAAGACCTTTCTAGACCTTTCCTAATTCTTTCGTCGCGCATATTCGCTCATGCTGTTTTAAATTTTTAGTCATTATATTGTTGTTCTATTACTTTCGCACATGCGAGTGGCTCTTTTTCCATTGCACGACAGAACTCTTAATGTGAATACTTGTGATGTATTGAATTGCACTACGGATGCTTTTTCGCGTGTTTCATAAGAACCTTTCATAGCAAAATGGATGCGTTTACCGCCAATTAATTTATTAATAATTCCACTGCAACTTTCGACGGAATTACTAGTAAATCAATGTAACAAACTATCCGCGTTATCTATAATGCGTTTCATTGCGCTTTCTATTTTGAAATATAATCCTGCCATTTGTAATTGAGGCACAAGATTTCCGCTTTCTTTTCGTTCTCCATTACAAAAATACTTAAGCGAAGCACAACCTTTATGCTCGCCAAATACATGACTAGGTATATTATTTAAATCTTTAATTAATCCTGCAATTTTCTGTTGTCAAGATGCTTTGCTATTACGGCGAAAAAAATTACAGCCTTTACGACAGCGTTCCGAATTTTCATAACGCTATTCGTAACACATTTTTTCAATTTTGAAAAATTTCTACCACCAGTACTCCCTGCTTCGCGTATTTTATTAGAAAGAGTGCGAAGAAGATGATTTGTGCATTCAATCTTCTCCACAATGATATTTGGATATGGTGGGAAATCTCTCAATGTTTTAGCTACATTGCTATCTCCATCACCAATATATTTACTATAAATTAATCCGTGCATTTCTAAACTATGTCTAAACTATGTGAAGCCCTTTAGGATTATATCACTTTCCATACTAGTAGAACTTTGATTATTTCCCCAATTCTTAAAGCATACATGCTTCTTAGGGTTTGTTAATTTTAGCTGCTCTTGCGCAAACTACATAATATTTATTTCTTACGCCAACAAACAATATTTTTTGAGAATAATATCCCGTAATAATAGCTGCTCCAGATGGAGAATCAAAACTATTACTGGTAAGATCTCTTCATCCATGAGCCGTTTGTTATTATGGGTATATGTACAATACCATCTATCTAATATTTCCTCTTTCAATCGCTAAACGTTTCTCCTCCTCGTCAGCTACTCGCATTTCTTCTTCCGCGGCGGCGGCGAAGACTTCCGACATTTTATTATGATAATTAATATAAGTTTTATTGCTCATGCATGGAACATTCACAATAGCAAGAAATTCTTCAGCTGTTTGTGCAGTCCCTGTCAATATAGTGTCACCTCTATTGACATCCAATATTTTATCATCCATCGGTTCACTCCAAAAGTTATCTTGGAAATGACACATTTGACATTCCACAAAATATTGGGTTTTGAGACCGTAACGCTTTGTTTTCGTTATAATGAGATCATAAGACAACATTCATTGAGCCAATGAGTGGATAGTCTTTGCAATTCAGCGTAAACGTATTCAAAATTCATGAGACATCGTCTACTGAGCTCTGCAGAACGCAAACGACCTGCATCAATGTTCTCATCGGCAAAATAATATTTTCGATATCTTTGACATCTTCAATATCTTCGATATCTTCAACATCTTTAATATTATTTTGCATTTTACTTTTCTTCATCACAGCACATGCATTAACAGAAATTTGAGGAAATGTTTCATGCGATAACAATTCCGATATTGATTCATCTTTATCAATTACACTTCTCATATCCATATTTATGTGCATTTCATTTGGAGAATGTGTTTTCTCACAAAATTCTCGAACATCCGACACAGATCCGACAGAATCATTATCTAAAAAATCAGCTATTATTTCATCTGATTGGACGTGTGTCGTTGTACATATATTTATAAATAAATGAGACGTATTTGAAAGAGATTGCGATATCGATTCATTGTTACCTATATTTTCTTCATTTCGATATTATATCTAATTCATGCGATGTACCTGCTTTATTTCTTTCCAATTCTCCAACAGAAAAGATAACCTTTCGAAATCCTCAAGATTCTTATTATGTTGACGAACTAAACGCATTCTCTGTGATAAAGAGATGCGTTTTATCCACGCTTTCTTAACTTTTCCCATTATTAATAAAATGAATAAAGAAGAAAAATTAATCTTTTGCACACCGAACACTATATCTAGTGAGTAATTCTATAAGATTCGAGATGTCCTTTGCGATTCTAAAAAACAAAAGCGCCTCACCTATTCCTATCACGCTGCTGTGCTGTGTATGGCGGCGTGATCATCAATTGTTATTCGGCTACGCGTCGCGATGGATCGCGACGTCGAACTGGTGGAGGAGATAAACCGTAATAATTATTGTGTATACTAAATAATATTAGTTTGGTGATACGGATTGATGAGTGTAGAAAAATCAGATTCAGACGGAATTCTGAGTTATATATTTTGAGTTAATATATCATATCACTTAATTAATTCCGGCTTTACAAAAGTGAAATCTCGCGAAGCGTCTTAACTCCTTTAAATCTCGAAACCGAATGTACCTCTTCCTTTTGCCAAATTGATTGTCCGGGTAACATATTTTGTTGGATACATTTCTTCGTCAAAATATTTTCCGTCTTGTTATTATTCTCGCTTTCATTACAATTTGAATGTTCCAGGTTATTATCAACGTTGCTAATAATTTAATTCCCCGATTGCTAGTAATTAATTAAACCTCTAAATTTTACATGTCGAGACATTCAAAAAGATGCACGCAGACAATTATTCACTCAGCTCGAAACCATCAAACATTATTATCTCTGTTTCGAAAACAAACGAAAGTACGGTCATTATACTTGTCGATTTCGCGCAAATATATAACGATTCCGAGTGTGCACTATGTGTGTGTGTGTATACGCGTGTCTTTCTAAATACGCGTGTTCGGCTTTATATATATATATTTACAAATTTTACGAATATATTTCCATACCCTTGCCATCTCCAAATTCGGTATTTATAATACCCCCGTCGGTCTATATCGTCCAAAATGATGTGGCAGTCGATGGTACGGGTGTCAATCTCGCACCACAAGAAGTGTTTGTAAATATAATAATATTAAATGAAATAAACATTTTTCATTTTTTTGTAAATTTTTTTGATAAAAATCGACAATTTTAATATAAATATTTCCAATATCTCTTTCCTATGCCTTTCACAAAAAAATGTTTTGGCAAAAATTGTAGAAATCAAATGAATTTAATACTAAAATTAATTTCTTTAAGATTAAAACATTAAAAAGTAAGTGGAAATTAAAAAGGAACTTAAAAAGTGTTTGTGTGACATTACAAAGTAAGTAAAAGGTATTGCTATTTTTCAAAATAGTATATAATCTTTTACGTAACACAACTGATTTATTTATTCTTCATAGTGCTGAGATAAAATTATCAAAAAATCGGAGTATTTAGCAATAATTTTTATTTTATGGAGTCACATTGATATAAAATATAAATTATTTTATAAATTATTTGTTACAGAGTCGTCAGGCAGAACGACATTACTGCCAACGCTGCCGCGAAAGAGCAAGACAACAGCAGCAATTGTTGCAGCAATTGCAACAATAAGTGCAATTGCTGCAACAGCAGCAGCAGCCGCCCCAACAACAACAGCAGCATTTTCTTCCTCCCCCATTAAGGAGAAGCCAGAATCAGAGGCAAAGGGGAGGATATTGTGGTTATGGATTTGAGAGGAGGAAAAATATAATTATAATTTTTATAATTAAAAAATAAAAATTGTCAATAAACAAATAGATTTATTTATTATTTAAATTAAATTATTATTTAAATTAATTAAGGTTAAAATGCACTTGACAGCAAAGTTAAAGTATTATCCATTTTGAGTCCTCAAAAAAGGTAAAAAAAGGTATAATCTTTATGCAATTTCGTGATCAGGAATTGTTTTATTTTTACATTTTTTTAATCTACTTTTTTTCGTACACACCGAAAATTATCATTACAATAATGCCAGGCTTAAGAAAAAATTAATACATTAAAATAAAGTGATAGAATAAAATCCTTGTCCGCATTGCTATAAAATCGCTGTTAATTATTCTTTATTAAATTAAAAATCAAGTCAAAGTTAGACCAAATGCGAGTAATATTGTATCGTAAAATTTCAGTTAAATTATATTTTTCACTATTTTTCACATTTGTTACAAAAAAATTTAATAATCTTATGGAAAACATGGAAATTTAAAACTACAATGACACATCAATTATTACTTTTTAACTAATCCTGTTTACGAATCATTTTGTATTGCTAGATTTGATTTATATTATATCGAATTTCGATATTTATATTATATGAATTATCTTTATAATTGATAGCAAATTAAAAATTGTGTTATTTGAAAAATGATCAAATAATGAGATGCCCTCTTTCTTTTTCGGACTTGGAACTAACAGTGAAATTACATCTCCTATTTAAATATTTATATATACATTATATATACATATATACATATTTATTCTCACACACAAGTATGCACACGCACATATACAGATTTTGTAATTTCACTATCAGTCTCAAGTCCGAATAAAAAGAATTTAATCATTTTTCATTTTAGACTTGTCACAAAAACTTTTAAAGATTTTACATAGTCACATATTAAATAAATTAGAGTGAAATAAATTAATAACTGTGGACATAATTAATTTCACTTGGTTACTTCTACTAATATGTGACTCTACCTGAAATCTTAAAATTTTTTATTATGACAATTGACATTTGACAATTTTATGTATTCAATCTTTCATGGAAAAAATTTTTATTGCGTTGAAATATGGAGTTATCAATCCACATTTTTATTGTTCTACTGAGTCATGCAGCTACTTTGGAGTAAAAAAATTTACCATCTTAGAAATATGACAGTATGAGATTATGTATACGAACGAACTATTACTGAACGGTATTTCCTTGCGCTAGATGGCTCAAACGTGAGCCGATACATATTTAATTATTATGTATCGTTATTTGATTTAATTTTATTTGTGTTTAGTTTATATTTGTGTTTTTATTTGTATTTATGATCATCGTTTAATAAATTGTTATATATTATTGCGCTCCAATTGCGCCGACTCTTTCAAACCTTTTTACGATTGTTTAATTTTTCTTTTAAAACTCAAGAATGGTTAATTATTTTTTATCCATTACTTTTCTAAAATATTTATATAACTGTTAACTAAAATTTATACACATATTTGTATATATTTGCACATGCAAAAATAAAATTAATAAAAAGAGGGCATCTATTATCCCCATAACGCTACTGCTTTCTGGTCAAGGAGGTTAAAAGTATTTTGTGACCGAAACGGCATCGTCGAAAAACAAAGATAATGTATATTCTGTCCTTGTCTAACATTATTGACAGTTCGTATGCGAAGTATGCTAGATGTGTATCATGGACGTTACTCATATGCACAGTAAACGAGAGACAAAGACAGTGTTATTACTTTCCTTGTCAAGCGATCAGTGTGATACCACAAAGAATTTCCCCTAGCTCTGCTAAATCCGGTGCTCGTCATTCAACCTTATTTTGACTGATAGAAGCAATATTTCGTCATGAAATTTTTTTGAGCTTATTTCTTATAAAGCTACGAAGCTTGCTACAGAGCCGATTTTTGTAATTTAGCTCTTAATAATTAAAGTAAATGAGACTATCTACTCCTTATTTACAGCGCAGATGTATCTGTACTCAATTATATTTTGTCTCATAGAAGCAATGTTTCGTCATGAAACTTTGTTGAGATAATTTCTTTTACAATTACGAAACTACCTACAGAGCCAATTTTACAATTTAGCTATTAAATGATTAAAATAAATGTAACTATCTACTCTTTATTTACAGTGCAGATATATATTTGAGTATACCCATATATCATCTCATAGAAGCAATATTCTGCCATGAATTTTTTTCTACGTATTTTTTATAAAATTATGACTTTTGCTACAGAGCTGACTTTTGCAATTTGGCTCTTGAAAAAATTTACAATAGATGAAAATATTTGCACCTTATTGCCCTATAATGCAAATCTAGTTACGCATAAATGAATTATCTATTTACACATTTTCTTACAAAAATCGCTCTGTAGCTTTCGTCAGGCGAATATTTTGATTATAAATATCATAATTATATAGCTTTTTTCGCAATATTTTGGCCGTAATATGAAAAGGAATTTATCTCCGATAGAGGTCTCCATAGTCTCTCCTGCCGACCCTTAAGTTAATTCTCTTGTAATCGAAATCGTGATTGTTTACACGGGAGTGAAGCTTGTATCATGGTTTCTTGTAACATGGGAAAAACGGGGGTACTCGAAAGTGGGGATTGACGTAACCAATCAGAAAACACTACGGCATTAGCATGATCTCCATTACGGAAGTTCCGATCGTTTCAACTTTTATCGGCAACTTTTAAATATTTTATGTGACTAATAGTTATTTAATTAGTTAATCATCCAATAATCAACGCAGTAATTAATTAAGTAATTAATTCATTTAATAAATAAGAGATACAATAAACTGATCTAATTTATCATATTTTTTATATATTAATATTGAAAGATATCTATTAGATTCGGAAAAAATTAACGGAGACCGACTGGATTTGAACTCGGGATCCCTCGTCTACCAATCCGACACTTAGTCTGCACGACCACGACGGCTCCTCTCTGTTAGTGTTTATATTCCGAATCTCTTTCATGACCGCTTACGGTCGTCTAATTCTTACAGTTCGGCCATTCTGGTATTACATTCGTCCCGAATGTACCGAGTCTTCCTCTATCGGACTTTTATCCGAAACTTGGAGCTTCTGCTCCCGACTTTCGATCACTTTCTTGATCGACCGACACGACTCCTTTGGAGTACTACTCCGCGACTTTTTTTCCCGTTCATTTCTCTTGAACGACCGACACGACTTTGGAGTACTACCCCCGACTTTTTCCGTTCACTCCTGAACGATCGACTTGTCAGGTAACATAGGCTGAATCTTCTCTGAGGTAACATAGGCTGAATCCCACTTCTGAGATTGAAAGATATCTATTAGATTCGGAAAAAATTAACGGAGACCGACTGGATTTGAACTCGGGATCCCTCGTCTACCAATCCGACACTTAGTCTGCACGACCACGACGGCTCCTCTATGTTAGTGTTTATATTCCGAATCTCTTTCATGACCGCTTACGGTCGTCTAATTCTTACAATATTATCAATTTGTATTCAAATTTTAGTCTCAAATAAGCCTTTGTGACAATATAATCTCAACATAAATTTGCATTTTTTATTCTTTGATTTTGTCGAGACAAAAGAAATTATTAATTTTTTAAACAGAGTTTAAAGAAAAAAAGCTATATTAATATAAATTTTATTTCAGATTATTTCGCTGATCCAACAATACTAAATTATTGAACACGGAACGTATGCAAACACAAGCAAAAAGTAAACAAATTTATAAATTTGTATATTTTAATCGAATCTTGTGTTATAATTTTTTATATTTTATTTTTCCAGAACATACACTATGAAACATCCAATGTAAGAGGCTCAGCCACATAATATTAAACAAGTGATATGCTACATATAATATAACATATGTATATAAAATAATTTCTGTGATATTCTTGTGATAGTGAAGCATACGAAGTATGGCATCTCTATTAGGTACATGTAAATATCCAAGATGTACAATTGCATATTACACTGACACAGTAAATAATTTTTATCAAAACATTTCTATAGATTTCCCAAAAATATTGAATTTAAAAATAAATGGAGAAGAATTTGGAATGTTAGTCAAGATGTGAAATATGATTATTTTCGCATCTGTGAAGAACATTTCGAGCCTAAGCATTTTATGAATATATCAAAGCATAAATTAAATTGGAATGCAATTTCTCTTCAAAGTGCAAGTTGTATACTCCAAATGTACAATCAAATTTCTTCGATCAATAAACATGAATCTACTCGATTCACTCCTTTAATGAATATAAATAAAAATGCTGAATGCGAGGTCCCTCCGATGAGTGTCGATAACATAAATTACAATGAAGCTATTCTTTCAACAACTTATACTGATATACTCCTTGTACTTCTCAAGCGTTATTTAATAGTTATCCAGCACTTATTTCTGACTTTGCTTCTTCTTCAGTTATACAAAATACAGATTTAACTTATCATGAAAATGATGTAGAAATGCTTGTTTCAGATAAAAATGTACAATTTCTAGTCAATAATGAAATGCATAATAAAACCGTGACTCCGAAGGGATATTTGAAAGATATCGGTTTATCACAAAAACAATTGTCGTCTAAAAAAATGTACAAAATATATCGTTACACAATTAGCAAAATATCTAAATTACAAAAATTTAAAAAAAAATGAAAGACAGCATGTCGCAACTTCAAAGGATTTGTATAACAGAAAGAAATTTCAATTTATTGAAGATTCTTTAAACACAGTTACAAAACATACACACATTACATTTTATAGAATCTCAAATTAGAAATGCTAATAGAAAGCCTGCTGGAAGACGATGGACAATTCAAGATAAAACTTTAGCATTTTCTATTTATAAATGCAGTCTTCGGCTATATAAATATTTAACAACTCATTTTCAATTGCCTTCTATTAGATTGTTAAAACAGATGCTTTCAAAGATCCCTTTTAAGATTGGTTTAAATGAAACAATTTTAGACAATTTAAGAATAAGGATACAAAAAAATGCACCCATTAGATCGTTACTGTTGTTTATTATATATTATATATTGATGTTTGATGAGATGTCGTTAAGTAGTGGATTTCAATACGAAGTTAATAAACAAGATATTTTTGAAATTGAAGATTTAGGACACTTAGGTCGTACAATTAAAGCAGCAAATCACGCACTAATTCTAATGCTGAGGGGCATTCGTAAGTCTTGGAAACAGGTCATAGCCTATTACTTTACGGCAAGTACAATCTCTACCATAGCTTTAAAAGATATAATTGTTACAATAATATCACGTTTACAAACAGAGGGATTTAATGTAATGGCAACGATTTATGATCAAGGTGCCACGAATCGAGCAGCATTAGTTCAATTATGTTGTGAGAATATCGAGAGCCCCAATTAATTATTTTTTAGTTAATAAGAAACAAAAATTCATTATTTTTGATGTTCCTCATCTTTTAAAAAACTAAAAATGCCAAGCTTCGTAATCTAATTAAATTTTCTGAATACAAAGAGACTGATTTTGATTACATAAAAACTGCTTTTAATTTAGATCAAAAAAGAATATTCAAGACATTACCAAAACTTAAAAGTAAACATTTCAAATTTGAAGGTTTATATATAAAAATGAAAGTTAAGATAGCTGCTAGACATCTTAGCAGTTCTGTTATTGCAGCAATCGAGAGTTTTGTTACGGCAGAAATTATGCCAGCTGCTTCTTTATACACTGCCGAATTTGTTCAAAAAATTGACGATTTGTTCGATTCATTGAACAGTTCATGTTTGAAACCTCGGAATAAAAAATGCGCGAATAAAAAATTGTTCGACACGAAGATCCAGTCTGCCGATGGAAGCCTCTATTATCTATTTGTTGAAATATATATCGGCTAATTATCATTATTGTTATTCTTCACTTAAGCGTTCTTTCAAAATTATTTATCTGGTTATTGCGATAAATATTACTACATGCCTCAGTGGTCGAATGGATAAGACCTATCGAAAGAATAGGGCCATCTCTCTGAAGTACCGGTCGTGGAGATTTGAGAGAATATATGTATATATGTATATTGTAATATACGTATATATGTGTATCATTGTATTGTTGACGTGTTATTCTAAATACGTTATTTGCGATAAATATCATCACATGCCTCTGTAGTCGAAGGGATAAGATGCCTGCCCGGTAAGCAGGAGATCCAGGTTCGATTCCTGGCTGAGGTGGTATTTTTTCGCAAAATAATTACGAGTTTTCACGACTGGTTCGTGGTCGGACCCCGTCGCACACCCTCCCTCCTTTCTTCTTCTGCTTTCCTGCGAAATCCCAGGAGCACCCTGCAGAGAATCAATCACTGGCCGCTAGTCCCGACCCCCGCTTGTCTCTCGTCGATTTACCTGCAACGACATTTCTTGTTATCATCACAATAGTAAGTCGCATAGATAAATACGATCTACCCATCAATCTACCCACTTAAATATCGATTGTTTCCCCTTGTTCCCCTTCCCCTTACTTACCTTTCTGAGCCTACCGTGCTTAAGATTTAACACTTTTACACTTACATAATTATTTGTTTAAATTATTCTATTTTTTTGTTTATATACTTATATTGCAAAAACCGAGCATTGGCCCTAAATATTTTAATGTAGAGTCTTATCCCGAACTGCCATCCCCGTCGACCTCTGCATTTTTGTAATACCCGCGTGCTATACTTACATGCAATTTTATTCCACTCTCATGCGCTCATTCGAAAGGATTAACCGTTACTATTATCTACCGAGTAATCACTATGCGTATCAATTCTCTCTTTTATGTTAAGTATTTTGTGTTTTAATTTTGTATTTTGTATTTTGTTCGTTTCACATTAATTAATTAAATGTTTACTTTAACAATAAATTAATTTATTCATTAATAATTTAATCCTCTCGTCACGCTCATTCCCACCCGCTCTCGGGGATCGTATAATGGTCCTATCCCAGGCAAAAGAAATTAAATTCTTTTGCCTAAATTAATGGACCGACGGACGTACGTCACGCAGTCAGAGTCATAGCGTCTTTTTCAAGACGTTGACCCGTATCGTCTGACCTGTACGGTGCGTTCGATTCGCAGGCACGCTCCAGAGCGGCCATCTGCGAGAGGATATTCGGTACATCCTTCCATGCTTCATTCCTTCAACTAATAATTCTAGACGTAACATTAATTTCTATATTGTTATACAAAGATTAAAAGTTAAAATATCCTAAAAGTTTTTTAAATGCTTTATATTCGGCTTTATATTCGCATTTCATGTGATTTTTATATGCTTTTTATGTGACTTTTATATATGATGTTTACAATATAGGTAATCTCAACTGTACCACTTGTAAGTGGTACAATTTTATGAAAACAAAATATATTTTGATATTTTTAAGACAATTAACATTTTCCCTAATAGCACTCGTCTATTCTAAGAACGTTCCACAGGATATCATACAAATATATTCGAGATATTTTCCGAATATTCGAAATACTGCGATATACTGTGGAATGTACTTAGATCATTACTACCGCTCACTAACCTAATCTCTAGTATGTACTGGAGAATATTCCGCAGTATGGCCACAAGATGAAAATGGTTTAAAAACAGTATATCATGTAAGGCAAGGGTCGGCAAGTGGGCACTGCTCGCCCAATGCCCGCAACAGTCGAGCGCGCTGGGGTTAGCATTAGGCGGCTAGGCGCAATAAAGTGAGAAGAGAGGATAGCAGGAACGTCTGTTCATTGAATGTACTGTTCAAGGAATAAAAAAATATTGTATTGCACAAATTCAGATCCAGAATTAGCACAAATTAATAACTATCTATGTTTTAAATAAACAATTCTTACAATAATATTAAATAAACAACTCTTATAACATTTAATTAGTATTTGATTCATAGTTTTCTGATATTATATACGATATCGTTTTGACAACTTAAACGAATTATTGCAAAATTCAAATGTGAATCTGTTAACTATTCGCGTAATCGCGATTTATTTAATTTCATAATAGAAAATAATTGTTCATGAATATGTAGAACCGAACATACTCATTATTTTTGCAGCATGTAGTCGAGGAAATCGTTCTTGAGATATATATGAATAAAATTGTACAATGTCAGTCATTGTATAAAAAATGATTTTTAAAAGCAGTGTCACATTTTAAATCTATTAATTCTAATTATATATCTGCGGGAACAATATTAATATGGGAGCAATATAATAATTAAAGTGAATTTATATATTCTTCATATTGCTTATCTTGAATGTGTATGGCAACAGATAATAAATTTGAAAAATGCAACAACTGTCGAGATTGAAATTGATTGATCCATAAATTAAGTTTCATTTGGAAATGCGGAACTTTATCCCAAGGTACTAAAAATATTAAAAAATTATATTAAAATATTATAAAAAATTATATTAAAATATTATAAAAATAGATACGCTCCTGAGATATGCACAATAGGCGGGCACTCGCGGGCGCCCGTGCCCAATTTCAGCGTTTTGCCGACTCCTGATATAGGGCATGCATAAGTGTATCCTAGACAGCCATATTGATCATGAAAATCTATAATATACGTAACACCTTTTACGGAAAATAAGTAAAAAAAAAAATGAAAAAAATGAGAGAAAGTAATGAAACATTTTTTATCTTGTATCACTGCATGTTTTTAAAATCCATCCTATTTGGGATTCTGCTCGATGCTGCTTAATTTCTATAATGGGATGAAATCTGCAACTGAAATAATATAAGTGAACACGGAATTTTGACATAAGATATGATAGATCCGGTTAATGAATGCTATTATATTGTCATATAAATAATCTTAATTTTAAAACCTTGATTGCATATGTAATTCTTATAGATAATTAAATTACATATATAGAGCCATGAACCTATATTATGTTTAATGAGAATCATTTTTATTATAAAAATTGTTTATAAATTGTTGTATATATTTTGTTTACTTTTTCATGAATTTGTTAATAATTGTAAATTATTTTAAATATGGGAAATATTTTTCTTATTTATATATTATAGTTAATTAAGAAAGATAGTAATTAATAATGTTATTTCATTATTTATTCATTAAAAATGATTTAAAAATGACGATTAAATGACAATATATTTATTATAATATTTCGTGAAAATGTTACGTTTATTTTACGTCATTTTTTAGTACACTGACAAAAAATGACCTTAAATCATCGTCACAATGACGTCATCTTGCTACTTGGGATACATAGATTTTATATACCGAATAATCTTAGCATATTCAGTATGATCACAGTACATTTAGTATAAATACAGAATATTTGTATCATGTGCTGCTAGAATATTCGATATATTCTGAAGATGAGCTTAAGAATATATGAGAAATGACATACTATCAAGATGTTATATGAATATTCTCTAGTATATTAGGCAATAGTACGTATGACCACAGTACTTTCAGTACGAATGTAGAATATTCAAATGATATCATGTGCTATTAGGGAAGTCTTGGCACTAGGGGTGCGTTTTTTTATTCATTCCGAGTACTCATGCTATGACGTAATGGAAGTGTATCGTTGCGTTTTAGTTTCGTACTTTCTAACTGCTTTAAAATTATAAAACGGAACGTAGTTGCAATACGTTTTCAAGCTCCAACTGAAAATGGTTGGTATATGTAATATTAAAAAAAATATAATTTTATTATATATATTAAATATAATATAAAATAATTAATAATAAAAAATAAATAATAAATAATAAAAAAAATTAATAATAATATTAATATTAATAATAACAATAATAAAAAAATTAATAACAATAAATAATTCATAATATTATATAATATCATAATTTCATTATATTATATTATTTTATATTATACGCTTTATTTTCTTCAGCATCAATCATTATTTCAGTCTCCATGGAAGCAGCCATTTTTGTGCTCTAACTGCTTTACCTCGCTGGTTGCAATAGCCGCAACAGGAAGTACGTCAAGATCAATGACGTCATAGAATTCAAGGCAGTAATTTCGGAGTACATTACTCTCTATATCGGAACGCTATTCGTAGTACTCGAAGTGAATAAAGGAATGCACCCTAGATCAGTAATGCGAGAACGCTATGACGCTATTTCATAGACGTGCGGTGGTCGGTCATTTTCTAATCAAGAAACTTAATTCCTATTAGACTTGTGCGATCAGTGGGATGGGAGGAATAAGAGGGGTTTTTAAAAAGAATAAAGAGAATTTAAAATTAAATTAAATGTTTAATATGGTTAATGTTGTACATGTTTCCTTTTGAGAAACAAGAGAAATGATGTGGGTGAGTAATATGCGTGTATGTTATCGCGGATATTACAATCGTTCGGTGGCCATCGTAAGATTTCAAGTAGAGAGGTGTGAATGTAAGAGTGTACTAAGCGATGATCCTACCCGGTAATACATTACAAAATATGTTTGGGAATAAACTTAAATTAATGAAAACAAAAAATTGACATTATTTAATTAATAATATTAATATTACATTATTTAATTAATTATTATTACATTATTTAATTATTATTATTATATTAATAATATTAATATAACATTATTTAATTAATAATATTAATATGTATGTATGTATATAATAGAAAATTAAGGAAGAGAGTAGGCTTGAATTTGTTCTGGAGGAGGAGTTGAGAGATAAAATAATTCAGGAAAATCTATGTCAACATTTGGAAACAGGGATTTTCTGTCATTGGAGAATAAAGGATCGGAAGATAGGGCTTCTAAGTCAATGATAGATTCGGAATCAAATGCATAATATGAATTTCCCATGGGACCAGTAGAAAACTCGGAGAAAAGTTGGGAAAATGAGTCAAGTGGAGATTCAGAAGAGATTAATTGGGAAGGGGAGAAGGAGATTCAAGAGGAGTGGTAAAAGAAGTTGACGAAGTTGAGTAGCAGTTCGGTAGATTGTTTCGTCGGTGGATTGTTTCGTTTCGCTTTTTTGTTTCTGACTCTGTACGCCCGCCTCTCCACCACTATAATGATGACGAGGTAGTTTTAATAAACGGTCAGATTGTCGAATTTTACAAGGCGATACTTCTGAAAAATCTATGTCAACTACTGATTCACTACAGGGGGAAAGAAAAAAATGAAGTAAGAGAAATTTCGCACACAGTAAAGGTAGGAAATTAGGAGAGATTGAGACGGAGAAATATGTAGATAACGAGTCCGGGAGCCTTCGAGGCTTCAACGAGGTCCCAAGTAGTCCGCACCGAAGGGAGAGAGAAAAAAAAGGAATGGTAAAATAATCGGGAACCTTCGCTTTCAACGAGGTCCTAAGTAGTCCACATCGGAGAGAGAGAGAGAGAGAGAAAGAAAAGAAAAGATAAAATAACCAGGAGCCTTCGAGGACCTTCAATGAGGTCTCAAGTAGTCCACACCGGGGAGAGAGAGAGAAAGAAAGAAAAGGGAAGATAAAGTGAAAAGAGGATAAGGAAATGAGAGATGTAGTAAGATGTACTTTAAGTAAGATGGAATGAGAATTCGAAAATTGTAATGAAATTATTTTATAATCAACAAAAGACTTACTGATAGTCGATTAAGATCGAGATTAGTGAAGAATGAGCCTGGATATTTTTTTGAAAAGTTGACTTGCTCACCGCTTTTAATTTATTAGCTGAATAAAAAATTGAAAAGAAATAATAATTGATAAATGCTAACCCACACTAAAAGAGAATTTAGAAAAATAGTGCTGGATAAATGGGCCTCTGTATTGAATGGAAAAAAATGGCTTAATATTAAATGAAAAATTGAGAAATAATGGCTGTGCGCCCCAGAAGAACCCCGTTTTTATAGGCTGGCCAAAGTCTGATTCTTGTAGAAGAAGGATGTTGGTTCTGGGAATCTGGGGTAGCTAAGCGGGATAAGACAAGATCCGAGCTAGATAAGATGTTTACATTAGATATCGTGTTTCACTCGTGCTCGTTGTATGCTTATGCTTAATATGGACTTGCAACAGATCCAACCTAAGGATTTATAATATTCTTTTCTCATTAAATAAAAAGCTTGTTCTAATATACTTGAATAGCTGAAACGATTACAATTCTCTTTCTCTTGCTTTGTGTTTACTTATCTTATTAACAAGCATGTGGTAATATTTCAAAAATTATTTATTCAGTTGTTACGATAAATATTACCACATGCCTCAGTGATCGAATGGATAAGACACGCGTTAAGCGAGCGATCCAGGTTCGATTCCTGGCTGGAGTAATATTTTTCGTAATAAAAATATTTTTCAATAGTCGGGGATTAATCGATTTCAAGTTTGATTATCGATTTAATAGGAAAGGGTTGCATTTAGATTTAGCTTTGAGTGGGCTACGTTGCAAGATCGTTGAATTAATGACACGTAGTTTGCGATAGGCATGTCTTTAAATTCAGATAAATAAAAATTATTCGATACAAAGACCCAGTCTGCCGATTGAAGCCATCTATTGTCTATTTGTTAAAACTTATATAACTGTAATTATCATTATTGTTATAAATAAAAAAAGTGGAACTATCGAACTGAATATTCTGTTTTCTTATATTCTGTTTTAGATATTATATATGGCGTATCTTCGCTTAAGCCAGCGGCAATTTTTAGATCTAAAAGAATATACCAATTAAAGACAAAAGCTCAGCAAGCACGCAAATTCAGCTAGCAAACCAGCAGAAAAAAAAGCATCGTGTGCTGCTGGTTTTAGACTCTAGTAAAAGAAGAAAAATTAAGTATAGAAAGAAGTGAATTCGAAATTAACACACACCTACAACATAGGATGAGTCAATAAAAAGAACAAACTTAAAAAAGTTCAACCTCATTTCTTTTGTAATTGTACACCCTCCCCCCCCACACACACATACACACATCATAAATGATTTTATCAATTAATAGATCTTTCTAAATTCTATAATTTTTATCTATAATTTTATTTTTTAATATGTACAACAATATATACACCATATATCGTAAATACACATTTTTGTATATTTTGTATATTTAATAATTGTGGTTTGCATTTGTATGTACATACATATATTGTAAAGGAAATAAATTTATATGTAAATATATGTGATATATATGTGAATTAAATGCAAATAAAAAATTTTGAATAATCCTTTTTTTATTATATTTATTAATTTGCATAAGTTATTGCATTTGTTTCTCTTTAATTACATATATAGTTTTATTTTATTTTATGCTTATTATTTTAAACTGCCCGCGCTGCACACTCAACATTATGGCTGACCATTTCACTTCAGATCAAAGATGCCGACATTGAGTGAACTTACTGTATCTACTTATACTGTGGTTAGTGCATACTAAATGCTAATATACATGAAATTATTGAAATGTAAAAATACATAAACATTTCAAAATGATTATATAAATAGTCAACAATGAATTTGTCATTATTTAGCTGAATATGAATTAATAATTTCATTATTAAGGAAGTGATATTATGCTGCCATATTTAAATATTTCATATGTAGCAGTCTTTAATGTGCATTAACCTGAAGTAGTGTAATGAATGGAATTCGCTATCAGTATCAAGCATCATGCGCATAGGGGTGGAGCCAACCTCTTCGTTGGTTTGCCTCTGTTATACCCTGGTCAATATTTCAGTCACGATTTGGATTCGGGATCGATAATGGGTTTGCGTGAGGTGCGCGTAAAATAGAAATTATGAATGATAAAAGTACGCGCGGCAGCGACGCGACTGCTCTGCTGAAAAATTCGAACCGAGGACGTTATGAACATCAGAAATCGAGAAAACGTCAGTAGGTTCTTGTCTTTTCACATCAAAAGTGCAACAGAATCGTCCATCGGATCTCGTTCATGGAGGAAACCCTCAGGGGAGGCATGAGATGCGAAAAAATAGCCTTAGAAGAAGCACGTAAGTTGTTCACGCTCACACGGTTTGGAAAAATTGCAAGGAATTAATTGACGAAATCGTAATTGACGAAATTAACAAAAGTTATTTATTTTTGCAGGATTAATCCACTGACGCAAAAGATAAACAGTCCTCAACATCTGTTGCGATTCAAAAATGAAGAGGATGGATTGGATAACGAATGGTATAGTCGCTTTCGATTACCCAGTTTATCACAGCAGAAATCATGGAAGGATGGCGATAACGATGTCTCATACAATGGCAATAGCGCAGCAACATCTGTTTCTTGGTCACAGGAGATGGAGGATACAGTGACTCAGAAATTGGAGGAACAGTGGGCAACCATAGAAAGAACCTTTTACGAAGAGGATGATCAGTTGTTTCAAGAATCTATTTTGAACGAATGTATACAATGGAGAACGCAGATTTTGTACTTGAGAATAGTCGGCAAAGTTCCAACTTGTACTGGTGATAGCACATGGAACAATATTCTCAGCTCAAATGATAGAAAGACAAAAAAGCTTGATAATTCACAAAATGATGAAGTATTTCTGGAACATAATCTGTTGTTGAAGGTAAAGAAAAAAAGTATCTTCCTCAGCATGTACTATGTAATCTGTATATATATTATGTCTTTATATTTTTGCAGAGTGGAGAAGATTTTATACAATATAAATTGAATAGAGCGAAATTCGAGGAAGTTCTCGATACATTGATGGAATATGTAATCTTAGAACTTTTTCTTAACGAAAAGAATATGGATACAGATTCTTTACGCGACGATTTAAATGATACTTTAAGAATACTTCCCGTTCCTGGTAATAGAAACTTGTCAAGAAATTTGAAAACAAATTGGACAGAGGAGGCAATCTCGCCCAATTATATCGAGAACAAGTCTCTGAGCATAAGAAACCGACTACTGGATATAGAAAGCTCCCTTCAGATAATGAAGAACGATATAGATCATCAAGGAGTTCAAAAGTAAGATTAAGAAAGAAAATAAAGTATCGAAAGCAAGAGCGATTTTTTTACTTGATATAATTTGATTTTTAGGAGACTAAAAGATTCAATTTCTGCAAATAGACTAAGAGATTTTGTCAATCCAGGAGATGATAATGCTTTGAAAGAAAGACTGTGCACGCCACATATAGGTAGAAATAAGCTTGGAACTATCTTTAACGAGAGAATTGTTGTAAGTCCTGTGCCTTTTACAGTGTCTACACGAGAAAGTTTTTCTACTTTAAAAACTGTCCCAATTAAATTCATAAACGAAAATTTCCAAATTTCTTCCTGTCAAGGTAAATATTCAAATTTAATATTGATTTATTAAGATATTGATATTAATATATATATATTTTGCTAATATTTTAGGATCGGCTCGAAATATTTCGGGCTTCCGAAAGTCCGCGAGAAAGTCGAGTGCTTTAAAAAATTCGAATATCTATTCTACCTGGCAAGCTCCCGTCTGTCCTACCGTTTGGCCGAAAAATATTCGACTCGCTCCCATAGACACTTCGAGATTTCCTAGCAGCAAAACTAGGTGTGTTGATTGCAGAAATTTGAAACCTTCCTTTTAAATAAAAATTGAGAAATTTGAAATCAAAGGATAATCAGGATTATAAATTTCAGATCATTGGCACCCTCGCCTGCTGTCTTGCACTGCAGCAGAAAACCGTTGAGTCCGATTTCCCACTCTACGGTACCAAAATCTGCCCATACAATTCGCGATCATAATGAATTTTTAACGATTCAAGGGAAACATATCGTTCCTGCGCAATCGAAGATCAGTCTGCTTTCGGCTGGTTGGAATTGTCCCAGAGTGATCAAGGAAAAGAAAAAGAAAACTCGAACAAATGAAAGATTTTAAAAAAAGGCTACCACGCTAAAGCGCTTTGAACACTTACATGTGAGAAATATATATTTTTAATAATGTTATTACATGTCTGACAGATATATCCTGCGTGTAATCACGAGGAAGCTAAAGAGTACAAAATACCGCTTTGACGCGTTCGGTTTTGCAGCAAGATAATGCTTGAAGCACGGTAAAACGCTTAACAACGAAATATATAATAATACATATTTATTGCGATGCATAAAATTTATAGATGCATCGTCGCATGTTCACGGTGATCCATTATAATAGGATGATCTATTATTTCAAATGCCGTCGTTCCGTACTGATTCTACCTCCATGTCCATGTTATTCTACACGCTTATCGCGAGTGGATATATTTTTGTATGCTGCACCATTTATTGAATGTGAATAAAAATATATAGCAATGTTATTGGATAAATAAAATATTGTATCATTATTTCACGTTGACATAATATTAAAATTTTTAAAGAAATCCAGAATACTTTTAAAATATCTAAAAATTTGGACAGGTGCAGATCTGAAAATAATTTTATTAGGCCATTTCAAAATATTTATGTAAGATGTTTAAATTGGTTGCTAGAATATCAAAAGTGTTTACAATATTATCATTGTACTTTAAATGTTTTACATAATAATTTGTCCCAACAAAATTATTTTCAAATTTGTATCTATATATCCAAATTAGACACTAGCAAAACCATTCTTTTCATGTATATAAATCATATATAACAATATAAAAGGTTATTATTTTTTGCCCTATACGTTGTACGATATTAAAATTAAAAATATATTGCATAAAAGGGAATATGCGAGAAAATAAAAGAGCAAAGGTTAAACACAGCAATATGTGACCTGTTGTTAATATCTTGCGTGTTTTTGTAATAACAATATTGTCCGCCTCCAAGGGAACACGTGGCAACAGAGTTACATACAAGAAATTCAAATGGGAACAGCATTTGCGCAAGTTCGACATTCTCTCTTTGGCGCCGCAATGCTTCCTGCGATGCGCTTAGTTTCGCGTGAGCTTGCAAGAGTGGAGGACGCTTTTGCGAGTAAAGAGGTGAGTCGAGAGGAAATAACGTGATATGTTCGGATACCGCGCTGTGTAAAGGAAAAAGAAAGGAAAAGACAATTATGCAAGTTCTTTCAATTTGAGCATAATGATTGCAAAAATTTATTTTTAAGAGCGAATTTATTCAAAATAAAATCAAGAAGAACACGTTAACATGCTTGTCACATAGAATCTTTTTATAATATGATTTGCTTATTTGATGTCGGATATAAATATATAACACACATTCTTCAAAAATAATTGCGTGTAAATTTGAGTGAGGAGTTACTAATGCATTTTTAGTTCTTTTTCGCCCAAAGTTATGTTAGAGAATATCGTTCACATAATTACTGTGAGTGAGGTACTCTCATAGAATCTTTGTTAAAAGCGTGTAAACGTGCGGATTCATCGAACATCCCATGATAATGCAGAAAAATCCTATCTACAATATGACCTTCGATAGACCGAACGATGAACAACGTTTATCAACGATAACGAGGATCGTAGGAGTATGCACCGCTATTGGTGAGTTTTGATAATTTATGTTGCATAATACATACGTACCGTACATTTAATTCCAAACAGTTGAGAAATATAGATCTTTCTCGAAGGATGTGAAAAGAGATAGTTTAAAATTCAGAATATATGTTTGAAAATAATTATTAACATATATAACAATTAATATGAAAATCCAGAAATATTAGAAAGGAGAGAAAGCTGCGAATTATGCTAGAGTTTATTATAAAAAAGTTAGAACTGTACGAAAAAACCGATTTGAATAAAAGTTTTAGGAAGAGACGGTGGAATAAAAATTATCCTTTCTATTGCTTCGAATGAGAATGGGGATGGTACACCACGCTTTTCCGCTTATTACCGCTTAGGGAAGGTAAAAGGGTTCTGCACCTGTCTGAAAAGCTCTTTATCTGCTTAATATTAATCGTTATACAGTCAAAGATAGTAGTTGATATCTTTCGGGATAAGTTACTCTCGTAATTCGCCCGACGAAGAGATGCTTTCGTTTAAATAGTTGCACAAAAATTGAACTCTAGTAAAAATTTCAAGATGCGAACAGTCCCTTCAAATTCGATCAGAATCCCTTCGAAAATTCAAATCTGCGTAACAATAGCTACGAAATGCTAACGCAGCATACTATTTTATTTATTAGAAAAAAAATATATAGGACAATTCTAGACAATTGCGACAAATTTAAAGACGTGTTAGATCTCGTTAAATTGAACAATTTTTGTTAAGTAATCCAATGATTGTCTCGCAACGTTGTGACAAACAATAATATAAAAAATACTCTGAACGGATACCGATAGTTTATCCTCAGATTATCCCTTATCATTATCCTCAGATAAATGGCGAAATTTTTCTAGATGTTGTCATGACACCGCTACCAAAATGTTAATATCACAACGCTACTCAATGCTAACTCATCCATCACGAACCAGCGACACGAGGATTAATTACCCGCATAGTTGCGCTTCGGTTGAATCTCTTAATTGATAACGCTTAATGCCTCACCCCATTTGGGGGCAATTAGCGCGCGCGCGCGTCGATCGAATGAATGGCAAGTCGCGGTCCGAGAACGTTGAGATTCGGACTCTGAATCTACCCATTGACATTTAATTATGCGTGGTTTCTGATACCAAATGACCACAGACGATCGTGAATCGTTACCGAAATCACGGAATGTATGTTCACGGAGATGCTTATAATTCTGTTTCGTCGTATTTGCTCAGACTTGATAAGTTTTCGCGTTGCGAACGGATATCACGATTTTGTTTTTCGCGATCACATTCGTGAATGCCCCGTACTGTACAATATAACGCACACATACTGCTTTTCTATCTTTCATTTTAACGATTTATCTTTTCTGTCCTCTTGGCAGCTCGTTGAAAACTCGCTCGTTTTTAATTGGTTTAGCGCGAGTGTAAAACAAAATATTTTACATTGGAGGATAACGCAACGGAGCAACGAGAATTTTTGCGAGAATTGCTTGCGAATTAACGCGACGAAATGTTTTTCCCTCGACGAAAATATTCATGCGGATCGCGCGTTTTTCCATGTCGCGTAATAATAACGCGCCATGATGCTTTATCGGAAACCAGTTTTAAATTTGTTTATGATTTTCACAGTACAGTGGTTTGCACACATGCGCTCACACACACACACACACACACACACACACACACACACACACACACACACACACACACGCACGCACGCACGCACGCACGCACGCACACACGCACGCACGCACGCACGCACGCACACACACACACACGCACACACATACAAAGGCTTGATATTTATTATATCGAAAATATTTTTAAATTATTTTTTTTGTGCGATCATGTAAACCACGCAGGGATCAAATCACTCCGATTCGTTCCTCCCGTGCTCTTTTCGAAAGCGGAATTTGCGGTAACGGAAAGGTAGTGTGAGAGAGGTGGACAATGCAACGGCAATTGCAGCATACACCTCGCGACCGGCACAAAACTGCTTCGAACAAATCGGCCGTTATTTATATCGGTCCACCGAGGCGCCCGCAATATTTGACTTTTTCACTTAATCTCGAAAAGAGCAATCTCGGCAACGAGAAAGAAGAAAAAAGAAAGAAACAGAGAAATAAAAAGATAAAAGGAAAGAATTTCGCTATTGATAACAATGCTATTCGCGTGGCGCAATTGATGCATAAACCTGAGATATTTGTTGTGCGGGTCGTTTCGGAGAAGGATCGGCCAAGGATTCTCGGCGTCAAACACGACACTCTCTTTTTTTTTTCAATAAATTTTATTAAACAGTATAATTTTGCACTAATTAATTCAGGTCATGACAGATGTGACTGTAAGACAAAATCTTAACGAGTCCCTGCTCCTAACATCAGTCTCTCGTTTTTATCCTGTTTCGGACGACCAGTCCTTGCAGCGTAATCATAATGATCGTCAGCGTTCGCAGTATATCTTTAGGTCGCGCGGTAGCTTTCCGCGTAAAGACCGCGCAAGATCGCAACCCAGTTTGGCAATTGACATAATCTACTTAAGGCATAATATTAAGTGAATTGGTTACAAAATAAATACACGGTTACACTTTGGCAATCGCTATCAATTAATAAAAGTAATAATAATCGGATAATAAAGTGTCGCTCGCTTGCCGCAACCCGCTTCATCAGCGGTGGACGCGATTGCGTTCTTGGCGCTCGCGACGTATTTACTTATTATTTCATCGCGACGATTTCCTTTTTCTCTTTCACATTGCGAAGAAGAGAAACATTCTGTCAATTTGTTAAGTGATTGAAAAGAAAATGGAAAACCCAAGATATGATATTCTACGTGCTCTCATCTCTGTACTCTATATACCTTTGTATAATATCTTCTGGATGGAATCTGCTTAAATTATGTTAGCGCGCAGATAAGCTTGCGGCGGAGGAACTCGCGGCTCTAGTCGGAATTTGCAGAATTTCCGTCAAGTCGGTAAGCGGCGGTCGTCGCGCAAGCACATCGCGAGGGTATAAATATAACCGAGCTATTTACGTACGGTTGGGTATTGGCATTTCGTTATTTTGGCCCAGGCGACAGCGCGGAAAAGCCCACGGTCGACGCTCGCGTTTTTTCACCGGTCGCGGGACCGCATCGGGGTGGCTGCACGCCTACAATCGGAAAACAAGCCCCGCGCAGACTATCCACCGAACGATTTCTCTCATTCCCTTTCCTCATACTTTGCACCCTTTGAACATGCTGACGATAAAATCTCGTTGATTTAACTTTTGAGGACTTATCGCGGAATTTATCCCGCAGATTACCCCGTGCGACGCCATTAAAGGAACGGAATATCGTCTTGTCACGTGATGTATATTTTAAAATAAGCATGTAGGATCACGATCGCGAAAAATTTAAGAATTTTTCTGCTCTTTTCTTGACATTGCTGCCAGGATGCAGTATCTTCGTAACATTACACGTTAAAACGCGACGTTATTTCGCGACATTATTTTGCGTCGCGAATTTATAGAATTTCTCTTGATTAGAGTCGCACTGCAGGGATTTGAATATTGAAGATGAGACACGACAGCTTTGGGTGAATTGAGATTTCCAAGGACATCGGCCACGTACTATCAAACTTCAGTTTCATATTCACTTTCATATTTTCTCTCGAAGAGGAACTCTAAAAACGGCGGACGATGTATCACGTACTCTGCATCGTCATATCGCAAGATGATATTCATCGCTGAAGGGAGTGCGACTTCCGAGCAAGAGCGACAAACAAGACGAGATTGATTCTATTGACGTCGCGGTGGATCTACACGATTTGACTTATGGGACACCAACTTTCGATTGCTATAACTTGTGGCAATGAGGATGAACCAGGGATATTTTGTTACACGAGTAACTCGAACTTCTTTCATCTTTGTTGCGCATTCGAGCACTGTACCGGGATTCGTAGAGAAAGCAATAGTTCTGTTATGTGACTGAATCTTGGATCTTATTATTTGAGAGAGCTATCTCCTTCGGGATGAAGTCCAAGATCCCGCAGATCTGGGAAAGCCTACAGTCACGTAAATCCCACATGCAGAGTTCCAGGATTAATGAGGCGGTGGGCACAAAGGAGGGTAACGAAGATACTCGCTAACTGGAGCAAGGGTCGTCGGGGCGCCTTACCATCTACAACTCGACGATCGTTAGACGAGCGTTCTGCGCGATCTCGTATTTGTGCACTTTAATTAGTTTCCGGGAGTCGAAATCGTTGCCGCAGCATCCTTTGAAATTATAAACTGCAATCGGATTAACTCTGTTTCCTAGCGTCTCTGCTCGTTTATAACATAAATATCACGGACCGGACATATGCGCAGTTCGCTTCCTATTTATAATCTCGTGCACGCCAATAGCGTCCTTCGAATTTAATGAGCTGAATTTTCGGCGTGTCTGGTTAGAGTTAATAACGCTGCGCACATTCGATATTTTCGGCTATTAATAAATATGTCATTTGGATAGCGATTCGTTTTCACGTTCCATCTCGCGTCTCGTAATTTCCTCACAAGAAGATGTTACCATAAATAAAACGAATCAAATAAACGAAAATATGTCAAATGCAAATTACTACAAAAATCTACTCGACTCTGAAGCATTGTTAAACGCACTGAAGCATTGTTAAATGTTTATCTTGAATTTGATTCTGACACGAATCGTAGATAGAGGGGCACGCAAGCGATATAGATTTCAATTCTCCCCCCCTTTCTCTCTCGCTCTTTTTCTCCCTTCTCTCCCTCCCTCCCTCTCTTCTCTCTTTTCCCTCTCCTTTACTGTCCTCCCTCCTCCTCTCAATTCACGACGGAAATGTAAAACGGCAATTAGGCGATCGGCGATAATTTATAGCCGCGCACACCGAGTGCACTTGCCATTCGTATCGAAACGTAAATCACTGCTAATTTGCGCGATGCGATTACGCCGGCGAGAATCAATCGCCGGTATAAATTACATTCTCTATTCGTGCGCCATTGGAATGTGTATTATGCATTCGCGAGGTACATTCGTAGCGCTGAGAACAGATTAAAACGGTCTGGCCGAGATTGCCAAAATAATATTCTTGATCGGTATTCTTTATCAGGCACATCCATGACAAATTTAAATTGCACTAGCAAAAGTAAGATAATCGACTTTCTTTTGACGCAAATTTCAACTCGTGGCGTGTTTCTTCCTTTTCTCCTCTTTTTCTCTCATCACCGCTTTATGGCACTTATAAAACGTTTTTGTTTCGATTGAGTCTTGTCAATCTTGAAAATTATCATTGCTCTCAGTCATTATCTTGAGCTGAAGGTGTGCGGACGCTCGTTATGATGTGCTAATGTAACAAGATTTATGCTGTCTTCTTTGGTGTTTTTTTTTCTCTTTTTATTGTAATCTGTGTCCATTTGGTGAGTGACAATCATTTTATAACTATTCTTTCTTTTTCATTTTATATGAACGATTTGAACGTATCATCTCACATTTTCAAAATTTACTTAGTAATTAATAGTTTCTTTTAATCAACTGACGTGAATGACATATTATCATTATTTTTTATGGTTGGGCTCACCGACTCACAAGGAGATGATCCCGATTATAAAATTCCAAATGGGATGAGCTATAGCCTATTCGAAGGAAGAGATTGGGTGTAATAACACGGTAAAATGGTTTATGTGAATGAGCTTTGGTTTCTGAGAAAATTGCAAGTAAAATTAGGCGCTCGATCCAGTGTGGAATAAGTACTGGAACCATGCAGTGGTGAGCGAAAAAGTGGCGTAGCTGAGCAGCCTGAGGTGCGCGATACTTTCTTTCGTCCGTCCGACGCAAGTTTAAATCCCCGCAGTGTTAAATTTTTTTTTTAAGCAAACGTTATATTTTTTAATACAATTAATTTTTTTAAATTTATTTTTTTTAAACTAAAATATTAATCGTTGCACAATTTTCGTTATGAATAATAATAAATAACAAGAGTTTAACAAATTTTAATTTTTAATTTTTAATTTTTAATTTTTAAATTTAAATTTTTAGTTTTTTGCTTGGTACGCGTTAAAACTGGCATCCGAACGTGAAATTTTCTATAATGTAAATCAGTTATGTTTACCTACAGATACTCACAGCATGAAACGTATTTGTAAAAATAATAATTTATTTATAAAATGTTTATGACGTATGTTCTACTTATGTTTAAAATGATTCTACTAATCTATTGATTTTCATCCACAAAATTGTACGGCAATGTCAACTTTTTACAAAAGATAATTGTACGGCAATGTCATACATATACAAAGTTTTATAATAAATAATTCAAATTTTTTAAACTCTTGTTATTTATTATATGCATAACAAAAATTGTACAATGATTAATATTTTAGTTTAAAAAAAATAAATTAAAAAAAATTAATTGTATTAAAAAATACATTTACTTAAAAAAAAAATTTAACACTGCAAAGATTTGAACTCGCGTCGGACAGACGAAAAAAAAGTATTACGCATCTCAAGCTGCTCAGTTACGCCACTTTTCCGCTCAGTGGTGCACCATTCCATTACTTATTCCACAATCGGGCGTCCAACTTTACTTACAATTTTTTCAGAAATCAAAACCTATTCACATAAACCATTTTACCATGTTACTACACGCAATTCCCTTCTTCAAATAGGTTATGGCTCATTTGGAATTTTACAATCATCTCCTTGTCAGAGATATACTATATTTTTGTACCGCTGACTCAATTTCGAGTCGAAACGTTTGGAGTTTTCTATTAGTAAATGTAGTAATAGATATAAGATTAAACATTATTATTTGCGCACCGTTTACAGCGCTGATTCTCATTCTAGCCTTATTATTGTACATTATCGTAATAGCGAGAATCTCTTTCTGTTAATACTTATAAAACGATTTCGCGCGTGAATTCTAGACAACAGAAGAATGATATTGCGAAATTTTGCTAAAGTCATACCCTAATATATGACAGGGCGAACACATGCAGACGGACACACAGATTTATCGCAACGTCTCAGACATGTAACTGCGAACGTGCTAACGCAAATTTGCTACGATTTGAAACATTCTATTCTCGTGATTTTTCCACAATGGTGGAGTGTTATAAACAATACGAACTCAAATGCAGAAGAATCAATTCCCTCGGTGAAATTTTTATAGCAGACTCTGCATTTTTGCACAATGTTAATAATCAACGTGGAAAACAGCGTAGGAAAATAGGTCTCATTAAAATCTTTCAATGCCCAGATATTTCTTCAATCTTCCATCGAATCTGATTTTCGACTGATTTAAATTACACTTGTATATACGAAAATTGATGCGAAATGTTATTTTTGCGAAATACAAAGGGAGCTATATTATTATATATTTTTGTTTAGAATAACATATTTCAGTAATTATTTTTGCATTTTATCTTTCGTTTTATAATTCTCTTCTAAAATATATTTCTATATCTGTTTTCACATTTTCGCAATTATCATGTTTTTTGACACCATTCTCTTCCCCCTCTCCTTTTTACTCTTTCTTTTCTCTGTTTATTCTGTATAGCTTGTTTCGCGTGCGTGTCCGGAAATGTGCTACTCAATATTTGCTGCAATGTTTTCGTAAAATACACCAGCCACTTCTACCCTTTCGTCCCTTTTTTCTGCATGAGCTTCCAGGAAAAACTCAAACAACGCATTCGCCCGGTTAACAACCTAATTTCACTAATTAACTGGCTGCGGTCATCCACGGAGCTCGATGCACCGTCGCCCGTCGAAAAAGAAAACCACTCGGAAACAATCAAAATAAATCTGCTGTACTTTTCTTGACGCAACAATACATAATCAATAAATATCGCAAATATCAGAGAAATAAGATAAGAAAAAACTATAGAAATAACGTATCTATAAATTGTCTCATAAATTTTAGTTAAATCATTTGATATTCTGCTGATCCTTTGAGTTACCTGACGTCTCTACCTCGCAAATATCGTGTATTTTAAATCGGAATGCAATAAAAATCAGATGAACTCTTCTGGTAACTGCGCCACGTCGCATTTCTTTTCGCTAAAATGCAGTTTTGAAGCTTTGGGACGTTACTCGCTCAAGTTTTCATTCGGAAACATTTTTCTATGCGAAAAACTCGCGCATATCCTCACCCGTGATACGATCGAGGCAATGTATTATTCGCAACTTTAGCTATTTGCCAATATTTTCGTAATGATAATGAAATCGAAGTTTTTCGTAAAGTAAAAATGTTTCTCGAAACGAAAAGCATCTTTATTTTACTAATATCTCGTTGTTTTGCTACATCGCTTATTCGAAAAAGAAGAAATTTGAGAAGATTTTTGAGAAGATTTTTCTCGTCCTACGGCTTTTTCAAAAGCATTTCATGATCTTTCACGATGTGCCTCGTGAAAGTCACCTTCAGATTCGCCGGCATGGAAAACCAAGTTTCTACCATAAAGAGATAATGTACTCGCCTTAGTTACACTCGGTACCTTCAGGATCTACTATCGTGTGCAACCTGTGTAAACCGTGCGGAACACGCGCGCAGCTGCGAAGTTTGCGCGGGTTGACATATCGTGAATCATAAGTTTATATCCGTAGGGGCTCATTGCGATGAAGTTTAAGGCCAGAGTCCGCGATGAGGGAAACGACTTTCTGATTTCATCCCTCCTTTTAATATATGAGGCATGCGTTTAGTTGTAAAAATCGACAATATAGTCGATAATAAAACTTTATTTTTGACGGAATTGGTCATCGACTTTTTTCTTTACTTGATTTTCTTTACTATTGCGCCGGTTTCAATTTAGAGCGAATGGTCGAGGAACGCCCATCTCCTTTTATCGCCTTTTACATCAATCGAAAGATTTATGCATGAAAGACAATTAATATGAAAGACAATTTAAAACTAGCAGAAAATATTGTTAGTCACGATATTTTTTAATTATTTTACTTTAATGTTTCAATTTTTAATATCACATCTTCCAAACTTAATATAAATTTTAAAAGAGATTGATATTTTTCAAGATATGGACTTGTCTCTATCATTCAAAAGAATTCAATGATAACGCCACGGTAGTTGGAAATGATAGGAATGAAACAATGGTAATGAGGAGTTTGACGTCTTAAATTCTTATATCCTTACATATCCAGGAATTCATTAGTTTCGTAAAAATATGCGAAGTGCACAGCATTAAAATGTTACGATAATGCACCGCCGGCGGTAGATACATTTTTACGTTCGACGTAAAAATATTTTTATTCGACCGTGTAAAAACATTCTTATTGTACTATGTGGAAGCATGCACAAAAGAGAAAGAGAACAATCCAGAGTTGAAAACAAAGCGTTAAAATACAAAAATCTAGAATTGTCGCAGTTCAAGTTTTTTGACGAGTTTTTTGAAAATTTTTTAATTTTCTTGCTATTAAACGTTGTGCTGACTACAAATTTGGAGTAGAGATACACAACACAAAGTAGAATCTATTCGCGAAAAATATGAAGATACGAAAGATACTCACGGATGTACATATATGCATACATGTAAGTACAAAATAATATCGTGAGATAAGTTGGCCTCTGTGTTATGTTACGATGGATACATGAAGCGCTCTAACGAGCCAAAAATTTTCTCAGCTGTGGAAATTAGCTACGAGTTATTCTCTTCAATTTTAATTCCGGTGAAAGTCGCATTTGTAACCAGAGTTGTGTTTCCTTCTTTTCATTCCTTCCCGTTACGTGCTCTGTGCAAAGTGCCATTGCAAACATACGAAATTCGCCGGTACTGATAAATCGTGGATGCGCTGCATTTTCCGTGCTGATGCATTTCGCATGTGATGGGGGACGGAGAGAAACAGACAGCAGCAGCAGCAGCAGCAGCAGCAGCAGAGAGAGAGAGAGAGAGAGAGAGAGAGAGAGAGAAACACGGTTTCCAGTGAGCTTCGAGAATGTTTTTCCCCAGAGAATCGCGCGCTCGAGCTTTGCTGAATGAATAAATTTAAAATGCAGCGAAAATTATGATGAATATACTCCTACCAACCGCTCGGAAGATATCGCGGACACCCTCTATCTCTCAAAGGAAGCCGCCACAGACGTCGGATTCTGTCTGGGGAGACGCATCCATCATTTCGCGAAAAGTTGTTCACCCAATTTACCTCTGCATCTTCCTTCCGTCTGCATTTTCGCGATTGCATTCGGAACGACTCTCAAAGCATCGTTCCTCTTCTCGCCTTTCCGCTCTCGTTTCGCGTGCGCGAGGACAACTTTTCGTGCCGCTCGTCACGACGCGGGACAAATCGAATCGTCGCGATAGAAAACTCGACGAAACTCAATTTCCATCGTGCGCTTCGTCGCCGGAAACGTTCGACGCATGCAACCCTCTCGGCGACCGACGGGCGGATTCCCTTCGATCACCGCGAATCAAATTAATTCCCGCTGAACTACGCGTATCTACCGCATATATCCTATATATCTATGCTATATATAGGCGATACGGAAAACTTCTATGATTCTTTGGCACGTCAGTTTTGAAAAAATAGTTCACTCGCAATTAATTAACTGCGAATCGTCAAATGACCCACGAAAGTTGTGAGCAAAATTAAAATTACAAATAACATCTTCCTATTCATTCTCATGTTGAGAATTCTTAATTCGCGCGAAAGTTATAATTGAAATTAAAATTAAAAGTAAAATTTTTCCACTCTTTCCATTCTCGAGAATTGTTAATTCGCGCGAAAAGCTTTGGTATATTCTTCAACACAAGGGCTTTCTCGTGTTCGCACGAGGCAAATGGCTGCTATTCTCGAATAGAAGTGATATCGGTGAAGAGTGACGCTTCCGAATCTGCCTGATGCCTATATAATTATATTCAAGAGTGGCCTATCTAGCGTCTTAATTATTACTACTTTAGTCCTATTCCGATAGGATCCTTGATGATACCAGTGGTGTCCGTGGCTTGCCGGAACGCATCACCAGAAACCTTTCGCATCGCATATCTAATTGAACCTAGGAATTTCGAATTTCAAAAGCTTCGAAAATTTATTTCATGATCGAAATAAGACTAATACGTAGAGAGTAGAGGTAGACTAGAAGAAATAAAAAAAAGAGGATAAAGAGAATGCAGGGAAGATCATGCGATATCCCGAGATAGGAATTCGATCACGCCAATCTGTCTTCGTTTTTATAACAGAGAAAGAAATTAAGGAAGAAAGAATGACTTATCGAGCTACTATTCATTCTTAGAAAGATTTCCTCCTGCACACAGGATACTCTAATCTATTGATTCTATTGATATGTCGTCGCTGCTGTGTAATTTTCTTTAGTTTTTCACTTCTGTTCGCAATTCGCGCAATTCGACGTCGTTGAAATATTATTTTTACGTCAACCGTCTTCTCGCAATTGAATAACTGCTAATTGCTCAATTAATTTAATCAGCAATGGCGCACACTGATAATCCGCTGAACACCCGCTGACATATAAAAAAATGTTCCGTGCTTTCTCTAAAGATCTAATTTTCGAGAAAAATGATTAACGATTTTCTTTTGTCGGAAAGATAATGAATATCTCGGTGAAACATCTCGGAGGACAATGCGATCCTGGAAACTTCACTCATGATACGAATCAGTAAAACCGCAGGTGGTCAATTCATGTGCCAACCGCAGGACCTCGGCAATGTCCTACTGGCGAACACGATCGAAGATTCATATCCAGAATCTCGCGAGTTTTCGAAACGATGAATGCCGAAGACCTAATCAAAGATCCGAAAATTTAAATATAGATTTTGCAAGATTTTTGAAATTTTATTTCTATCCAAGAAGTGAAATTACAAAGATATAAAAAGTGAAAGACCGAGTAACTGTTAAATTAATGAAATAATTAGTGTTAATTAACATTTATCGGTCTTTATTTATTTCTTCTTGCTTTCTGCTGCAACGTTATCCGTTACAACGAGAGATGATAGCGAGATCCATCAGCGTGCGCCGAATTTCGTTTCTTCGGGCACAGCGCCTAGTTTATAAATACATAAAACAGGAGCGCACACCAACGTCGTGGAAGCCAGATAAGGAGTGTAAAATTTTCCGCCAGTATTTCCTTTCTGGCGAACAGCCGAGTATTTCAGCTGCGCGTCGCCGGCCGGATTTTCCTTTTATTAAAGTTGCGTGACTTCGTCTCTTGAATAATACATAGTTTTAGCGTTTCCGAAATTCATCGGACTCACGAACACGACCCATGAACACGTGCGGATACACGGAACACATACGTGTGGATCTCTATTGTGTTAGGTTTCCTGGAAAAGATACAAAGGAACGTATGTATATACATCGTTTGCGTTAGCAGGGGTGTTGAAAAGAGATAATTGCGAAAGTTCGGCTTCTGATCTAAAATGATGATTTAACATAAGGGACAAAATCGTGAGATCGTGTGAGTGGTTCATCTTCAGCGGAATTAAGAAAAAATTGGACATATGAAAAGTTAACAAGAAAAGTTCATTAACATAATCGGTAATTATAATGGCGATTAATTTCGATCTACGGATAGATTTTTCTATCGGATAGAGAATTCTTTTCGTACCGGAAGCGATCTCTGAAATTGAATTCTCTGAACTGAAACGTTCGTCCATTAAAGTTGAAACACTCTGCTCAACAAGAGCTTTCTTAAAATCATTATTATTAATTGCATTCGCAACGTGCCACGTCGTGGAAGTTCTCTAATGGCTCGTGTAATTATTTCCCCGTGTGCCGGCTATTTCATTTTAGAAGCCCTTTGATCAGGCCCGCTTTGCAATTAGGAATTTACCTTTCACGGACTGTTCTCTGATATCTTTCTGTCTCCTATTTCAGGAATTGCTTCAAGTCCGGCTTGCACAGCTTTAGCGTCCAAGATCAGCGTCGACAGCAACGTAAAGAGAAATTTTTGATTGTGAGTGCGGTGATGAAACTTGCATCGATGAAAAAGAGACTAATCTTTTTTAACTCTGATTAAATTAACTTTTTTTCGCAATTCCAGTTTGTCGTGGAATTGATTACTATGGATGAGAGTTGAGTTTGAAAAAAAGTTGAGTCGGGAATGTCAAATCGTCGACTCGCGGTGGCAGATTGATAGAAAGCATCATTTCTAGACAGATCTGAGCACTTACAATTATTATCGTCATATGTTCATCATCATTATTTAACAACCTGGATATTATAGCGATTGTTTCGGGTGATTTAATGATTTCCTACACATGCTCGGTGTTAAATTAGAAAATTAACTCTTCTAGAGATAACTCAAAAATTGATCTTTTTTTATTCAGCAATTTTTATCATATCAATTAAATCAATGTCCAATTAACAAGTAAGCTTTTTTAGAAATGATTATTGAGGTTTTTAATTTTTTTAATTTAATGATTCCTATTACATGCTCATATTAATTTAATGTTAATCTAAATAATCAATTTTTTAGGGGCGGATTGATAACTAATTTTTTTCTTTTTTTTTCACACTTGGACTTCGTTGTTATGAATTCGAAGTCTCGCTCGCAATTAGCTTCACATATCGTGATAAGAACGAGTTCCTCCTGTGAAAGATCCCCCGGACATATATTTCTCCTGACACATACAACACGCGATTCTCCCGGGAGCAATTACATCGACTCGAGATAATCGGCTTTGTCCCATGCTTTCGTCCCTCCCTCGTAGACGTTCAAGTCGATCCGTCGCTCTGCGAAAAAAAAATCTCGTTCGACGTTCAAACCTGCTGTGTATTGATTTTCTGTCAAGCAGGAATATAGTCGATCCTTTCATTGTATATGTACGCGATACTTGCACATAGCACTCTCTCCTCCAACGTATACAATAGAATAATTTTATATTCGCCGAGATGCATAGATTAAGAAATGCGATCTCTCGGTATCTTGTATTTCATATATCATATACATGCGTTTCTTGATATCAATTAATATTCCCGGAGTTAAAATAATTTTTTTCTCTCCGAAACAAATATCTGTCTTGATAGAATATGTTATTTACATACATCGAATTCATAATAGCCTAGAACTTTTCTTCCATTTCGCAAAGGGTCTACTGTTCTATCTTGTTATCATAACGATATTATCGAATGGCACAAAATTCCAAAATGCATATGCATCCACACGTTTGGAATGCACGAACGGATATTTAGTCTGTAATTAATGCACTAGCATGCACGAGAATTTCTCTGTAAAGTATCCTGAACATATTGATGCCTTTTCCGACAGAGAAAAGAGACGGACGGCAGGTAAAATTCATGAAAAACAATATATTAGGAGACTAACGAAATTAAAAAAACTTCATTAGAATAGAATAAATAGTCTTAGCATTATCATAAATATTATTTATGAAGTAAAAGACTGCAATTTCACCTCTGATTTAGAAATATATTATGGTCATATTTATAGGATTTGCTCATTTATTGTATCAAGAATTTCGCACGATTTGTGTGTATACGAGTTGTAATTCTTTTCTAAATTTCATCACAAAATATAATGCGATCGAAAGGATCGATGCCCGGCGAGAGGACCTATCGCTAGTCAAAATCGGGGTTTCATCAAAGGGGTAGACTACAATCTTTTTGATCCTCTTTCTATTTGTTGCAGTTGTATGCGGCGTCGGCGTGGATGTGGCGTACCATCGACACGTCATGGGGCTTTACGTTACGTGAGGATAATTCAACATGCGTATACCGTAATTCAATTCATGCATTATCAGCCCTCCGATCGTAATCTCGCATCGACATCGTGCGCAAGGGAGAGATATATATGTATATAGTCTATAGTCTATAGTCGACCGCCTGCAAAACAAGTGAATCTGTAGAAGAGCGTCGATGAGAAAGACCACTTTCCGCGATGATCAAACCTCCTTCTCGAACTTTAAATCAAACCCAAAATTAAACGGGAAGTTCGATTTTACGGGGCAAAAACTTCTCTATCAATTCTCCTTGATTGGGGTTTCTCGCCGAAGCGATTGTTATCCATGTTTGTCGAGGAATGGCGAATTTATTATAGTGTGTTCGACGACTATTGCACGCGATGATATTTCGGGATTGTTGAAACCCCGAATTTGAAATACATCTATCGTTAATCATCGTTTATTTGACTCAGAACTATATCTTGTTATTGTGATGCTAAAAATGCGAAGTCACGACCGCTACTTTGAAATTTCCACGAAAGATCCATCGTTCAGCAATTTTAAACCATTCAGAGAGAATCTAAATAGAATGATTGAACTTTTTGGAAAAGTCTTTCGCTTTCGCGAAGCTAGATGAATTATTTTCTTCATTTTCTTGTTATGTAAATAAATAGAATATCTACGTATATGTAAATTATAAATAAGAGCAAAGTAATATCATGCTTTTGATTAAGCATGAGAGGCTGCGTGAGAATTTAATTTATATGCGACGTTAATGCCCATTACTCGTGGATTATGCTTTGCGTAGTTTCAACTACGTGTTTCATCTTTATGACTATTGAATATAAAATCCATTTTGTTGAATTTGCACATAATTAAACACGATGCTGAAAATCTTTCCGATCATTTTTACTCGTTGAATAAACCACCTTCGATCTCCGAGAGATCTAATTTGAGATCGATTTGATTATTAGAAACGGAAGCGCGATGTCGAAACGAGATTATTTTTAAGGCGAGGTATTTATTCAGTATTCCACGAAGAAAATGAAAAAGCTGACGGTTCAATAGATTTCAAACATTAAAATATCCTTACAATTATTTTTGGTTGCTTAATAGAATTTAAAATTCTTTCACTCATAGACTTAAAGAATCTATAATGATCGTAGATCAATGATTTTAAAACTATAAAATATCCAATCAACAATTTTGCATTTTTATTATTTTTGCAGTATATAATGAAAAATCATGTGTTTTTCATAATATACAATAAACAAGATTATAAAAAAAAGCTCTGCTCCTTAAATTTTCTATCACAAATTACAGATTATATGAGTATGAATATATATATCTATATTATTAACCATCCATTTGTGACACATTGGCATTAGATTATGTGTGTGTGTGTGTATATATATATATATATATATATATATATATATATGTATGTTCAATTTCCAATTCTGCTCGAGAAAACGATAACGTTTAATTAGACATTCTCTCGCGTATTCGTACGTTTACAAGTAGTGCGCATCCAATGATCTCGAATATATCGCAAAAGAAATACATTCAACCCGTTGCCCGTTGCAATATTCCATAGACATTACCAAGAAAAATCTTGCAAAGTGAGAAATTGAGAGAGATTTCTTACATTTTTTACGAAGCTCTACGTCGACGTGTCTTTAATTATTGATCATGCCTGGAATATACCGCAATTTTTCAGAAACAAATCCACACAGAGTCAAGTCACGTTTCTGCAATCTATTGATAGACATCGAGAAAGATATTTCTCGTGTGATAAAAGTATTATTTTATTTATAATCTTATTTGCTGTTATTCGAAATAGTTGCGCGTAGAGCTCCATATATAGAGACTAAAACTCGCCCCCCTCTTTCTCCCCCACTCCTCCTTACCACTCTCATTCTTTTGCATTTGAAATAGCAATTCCTCTTTGGCAAAGAAAATTTGCGAGTTTTATCGATAGAACTCAACTTTTATGTCACATTCTCTTTAATCATAGTCTCATCTGTTAATTCGTATTTTCGCGTATTACAGGGCAGCATCGAGTGTAATTTTCTTCCTCGAAGTAACCTGGGCTATCACGTTATTCGTGCAACTCTGCGTCAGGTATATTTTATCTTGTAATATCTGAAAAAAATTGTGGTATCGAATTTTATTTATATTTTACTTGATTAATATACAAATTTATTTATAGACTAACGTAAGAGATAAGATAATGACATATTTGTAAAAATATCATTTATATATATATATATATAAATGATATATAATATACGTATAAATTATTTATACAATTATGTATACATAAATTATTTATAAAATATGTAAAAATTAAGCAGATAAATTTTAATATACGCCACGATATAACGCGACGTACAAACGCCATGGTGAATATGTTGGTGCAACTTTGCAAATTGCCCGTGCATGTATATCGGAAACGATAAACCAGGCGGACACGAGCAGAAGGTTTGAAAGGGCTCCGGGGAATTATCGTTCGAGGTCTGAACAGGATAACACGGAAAAGAAGCGGCGCAAAGCCAGCCCCGGCAATTACCAAGCAGGTCGGAAGTTCGCCTCAGTTTTCCCTGCATTTTCTCCGGCGAAAGGAGCGAAGAAAATGCGCGGTGGACTACCAGCAACTAGATAATGCTTCGTGATGCGGAGGATTGGTGATGCGCATAGTCATCTTTAAGCCAGATAAATGCCACTTAAAATGCGAGTCTTAAAATGAAGATGAAAATTTTCTCGCGAACTTCGAAGTTAAAGAAATGTTTAATATTAATTGAGAAACTGATTATTCTATTCCAATGTGTGTAAATGTGCCACAAGTTTCTCATTAACAATTGACTTATTTAAAATGTCTTTATCTTTATTTTCTATCTATTTGTTATTATATCTTTCTTTGAATAATTAATATTAATAAACTTTGTCAAATTTTTCGATATATAAATTTAGCTTTGATCATCACATGATCGATCGACTAGTTTTTGCCATCCAAGTTGCTCATATCGATCAGCATGGGATGACGTCAATGAAACAATGTCACCAGCATTCTTTGCGGGTTAGTGGGAGGAAGTAGTAAAAGAAGTTCTACACGGTCACGGTTTTATCCAGCAACTTAGCTTAGCAATTCACTCGGAATCGACGATGCTGTGGAAGTTTATGTTCTCGGTGACAGTGCCATTAAAACTATCGTTCGGAGCGATCGATCACTCCGATCTACGCGGAGATGATCGGATGGGAGGAAGGAGAGATAACGTCTTCGGGAAACCGGAGTAAATAATTTTCAACGGAGATATCTTTCTTTATATCCGTTCATCGGGCAGGGATAAAGCTTCATCAGATCTCTCTTTTTCCCTATGTCTTTTTCCGTTTGTAGATAATTCAATTAGAAATATTTCAACGAGTTATTCAAGAAATATCGAAAGATGAACGTATCTCTCTCAATTGATTTTGCCGATTTTCTTGATTATCTTTCAAAACCTAAAAAATCGCTTGCCTTCGTTTTAAAGCCCGCGCGAAAATGATTGTCGCTCATTCCTTTTCCTTATATAGACTTAATTAATAGTAATAATTTTAATTATCCACGAGCTGATTATAGTTAGGCGAGTTTATGTCTGCTGATTTTGTAAATTAGTAGTAGTTCCGAAACGCACACGATAATTATCTATGCGGAAATTTCTACGATAATTTCCGAGGTTTCGTAATTTCGGTAATTTCCGAGGCGAATCGTTTCCTGGCAATTTTTTTCTCGATACGATTACCGCTGCGAGTCCACTGAATTACACCGCAAGTGCAATCACTGATATACTCATTAATATATATGCCAATTAGACAAATGTTTTATACAAATTAAAAAGATACACAGTAATTGCAATTAAAATTGGTTGTTACATTTGTAAGATATATGTAATAAATCAAGTTTTTATTTAATAGTTTTGTTTTAATTATTTTTCTAAATAATTTAATAATTTATTAATCTTGAAAAGCGGCGAAAGCCTCTATTCGATACGAAGGGTTATATCGAAGAGAAAATATTATACCGTTCTGCTTTTTTAAATGAGAATACATAATCCATAATTGATACATAATCAGAAACCGTCAGATAACTCATACAAATACTTTTACAATATTTCCGTATGCCAACTATTTAAAAAACATCTATTTATTGTGAAAAAACGTAACCAAAATATCAGTATAAATAATTATACTGATAAATAGAATTAAATAAAGTATAGTAGAATAAGATAAAATTAATTTGACTCTGAACACATAATTAGATTCAATAAAATAGTAATAGTGTAAAATAATGTTGACTTGCTTAAGAAATTTAGTCATCATTAATTCAGTATAAAGTTTTAAATATGTCAAATTATTTAAACTCTCTATTTGTAATTTAAATAAAGAATTTTTCATTAAAAATGATTTAAATCACAAATAAGAAGGAAAAAGGCAATAAAAGGCAATAAACGTTCGTATTATTAACAACGGGTTAAAAAAATTACATATTCCTTTGATAAATCATATCATAATCCAAACGTACATTTCATATTTTAAGCCACCTTAGCGAACAAAAATAGACAAATGTTAAATTGTTGCAAAGTGTCATGTCGTGATCCTTCTGGTGATGTAAATTTATGCATCCTGAATTGTCCAATACAATTGTATACCCGATGGAAAAGTATATGTATAAATAACTGGAAAAATGTTGTTCTAAGTGGTTGCATTTAGTACGAAACCGAAATGCCAAATTATATAGTCGAAACGTATGGATCACTCAGATATCACAAGAAAAGTATATATAAAATACACACATGCATACATGCACGCACACACGCACGCACGCACGCACGCGCACACGCACACACACACACACTCCCCACACACTACGTTGATGGTTAAACGTTAAAACAAAGTTATAGAAAATATAAAATGTCCATAATCAATCAAATCTTTAAAGTGAAATACTCAATATGTATACAAGATCGTAATCCTACAGATTGACCAAAATTGATTAAAAAGATTGATAAAAAAAAATATAATATATTTATCGAATTTAATATATTTATCGAAACGTTATAGCAAAAAAACGTAAAGTCAATGAGGACAAAAACAATAGATCTATATTTATATATTATTTAAAATGGAAATATAGGACTGATCTAAAAATCCGGCATCTGTTGTAATTGAGACCGTTCTACATCACTTAATATGTGTTAACATTTCCGCGTTATTTCTTTTTACATCTTTCTTTTTCTATATCTCGCATCTCAACATTTTCCCAATAAAATTCATGATTTCATTTTATGCTATAGTCAAGTATTACTGATTTTTTTAGTTATCATTGATTGGTCACCAGATAACTTTGCAGTTATATATTACAACAACATTACTGTAATATTATAATATTGCAGCAATGTTGTTGCAAAATCTGTGCTATTCTGGGCAGTTATTACTGATTTTTTAATTTTCGATTTAAAGTATTTTTTGAAATAAATTTTTAACTTTGCAAACTTAGGTCTTTTTCTACTTATGAAAAAGGAATATATATCCTAATGTTTTATTTTGTCAGAAACGAGGACTCTCTCTGTTTGCGTTGCTGGTCTATCGTTCTGACGGTCATACGAGGCTGGCGAAGAGCGTTGTTTTACTTACCATTGTCCTGTCTCCTGGCGTGGCGACCTAATAAACTTTGGCTATCCTATGTTGCAGGTAAGTACGTTGGCTCCTTAAGTGATTCCTTGTTCTATTTCCGTCAGCTTTGTTAGATATATGTTATATTTGCAGCCGGTCTGCTGGCGGTACTATCCTTACTATATATTGCATCGAGCGCGTTAGAACGACGAGATACTTGCCAATCGAGAATAGGCATCGATTCGGTAGGTGAGAGCCTCTTGAATTCCAGACAAGAAAATTATGATCGCTTCGAGGAAGTTCTGGTAAGTGTTTCCAAAATCGATAATCGAAATTTTACAAGATGCGCACTCATTAATTTTAATCTATCTTCTTAATTTTTTCACAAAATATTCATTTATTATATATATGTCGTTTCTCGATCGTCTCTATTCATCATTGTCTGCTTCACGAGGTGACGGAGGTCCTTGATGATGGCGTGTCAGGATCAGGACGCTGTCCCGGGGATAGCGACGGAGAGATATGACACGAGCGACGATCCTCCTGGGCCAGCGAAACTGATGAAGATAGCGAACTTGAACAGAGAACATGTCAGATAGCCACATTGTCTTAGTTTCTGGCAGTAAACCAGAAAAATTTCGCCTTGATTTCATCTATGTCGAGGAAAATCGACATCGATTGAATATCTGATGGTTCCGATGGCTTGTGGCAGGAACAAATGCGAGAAATGTGCAAGACCAATATAATGTCTTTTAAAATTATATGACTGAGATAATGTCAGAGGAAAATCATCATGGAAGATCCAATAAATTCAAGAGTAAAGAGGATGAAATGTAAACTTACTAATTTGTAAATCTGTGACGAAAGAAAAACGATAATATTATCGCTGGATATATTATCGCCGTGCGTGCATCTAAAAAAATGAATGTAAGCGAATATTTTTCTTAGATAGAAAATCTCGTTAAAAATGATTTTCTATACATTATGTATTTAGAACATAATAGGTACAAATGTATAGTATATTGCATAACATGTACAAAACAGTCGTAAAACTTCATTACGATCATTCGATATTGCTATTAAATATAAAGTTGCTAATAAATATTTATTAAAAATATTCTTTTCAATGAATTTATTTATGTAAACAAATCTCTCGCAAAAAAGAATATTTTCTTTTTATACACTTAAAAGAATAAAAGTAAAATGAATAAAAATGTTAAATTAAAAAGTTATATTACAGATATCATCACATAAAGATCTGCAACTTAAAGAGACAGATATGATTATATTTAATTAAGATTTGAAGAAAGAGTAATAAGGTTCAATTGGACATTATTATTACTCAATGTATAGATATAAATTAAAGTATAAAGATGAAATTAATAAATGTTGTCAAAATATCAAACATTAAATCTTGATGAAAATTATATGCTCAAAAATTTCATATATAAAATATATTCTGTAAGATGTTTATAAATATTAATTATCTCTTATAAATATTCCAAAAAATAAATTTTCAACAAAACTTTAAATTTAAGTTGTTTATTTAAAAATAGAAATATATATAGTAAAATAAAATAAAAGTAAAATAAATATAGTAGAAATATATAGTATAGTATTATATAGTATCACGAAAAAATATGATTATATTAGTTTTAAAAAAGATTTTCAAAATATTCTGATTTGTAATATCCTAAATTTTAAAATCATTCAAAATTCAATAATCTTTACAAAAAGCGGGTTCTACCTATGTGTTATTTTTAGCTATCATGTTTAATTTCTTGAGTGAATTTTTCATGTACTTAAAAAATCCGGATTTTTCTAATAATTTAATGCAACATTAGCAACGATTTATTATTCGCAAATAAACAATTGCGTACAAGTAACTTGTACAGTACAAGTAATTGTGTGCAGTAACTTCGCGACAAGTGTTATCAATTTAAATGTTATTATCTGCAGTTAATAATGTATTGATTGCAAATTGAAGACAACTTATTATTATCAGCATGTTATCTATAACATGTTACCAGTGACGGTATATATCAAATAATGGCCACATTTAGCAGAATGTTTATTTTGTAACTATTTTATGACACAGGGATTTCTCGATTTTTCTTATATTTTTTATTATATTTTTGCTGACGCTATCTAATAAAACAGCTCATATTCGGCTGATGTTCGATTTATAACATAATATGTAACATAAGTGCGATGTTCTCGATATGTTTGGCTATCTAGAAAATTTTATAAAAACACTTTATTGATGTACATTTTTGATGTACATTTTTGATACATATTTTTATAAATTATTTTTTTTCGTAATCATCTCTTTTTGCTGCTTAGACATCTTTAATAGCAGATTGTCTTGTATAATATTATAAAGAAAACTTGTATAATATTATAAAGAAAATAAAGAAAAATATTATATTATATAATATTATTTTATAAAATAAAAAATTCTATAAATAATCTAAAATGTGCCAGTTAAGAGATCTTTAGGCGCATCTTTAGTATCCCAATTCTTGAGCTCATCCAAAATCTTCATCAAAAGCGGATTGCCACCTAAACGTTCAATTTCAGTTCTTGCTGCTAAATCTAATTCCTCAAGTACGTTTCTTGTGTACTTGAAAGAACCGAATCTTTCTAACAATTTAATGCAATGACGTTTTACCTCAATGTCTTTTGTCCGTTGTCTTAAGATATCTTTATTAGACATTAAAGAAAGCTATATTTTAAATAAATAATAATATAAAAATTTTCAAAATATATAATATATTTAATGAAAAAAAAAATTATATCAATTATAACAAATTTTTTCACTAAATAAAAATAACACTTGATAAAGGATACTTATTATTTGCCTGTCATCAGGATTGCTTGTAAGTGCATGAATAATCGGGAAGCTGAATTTTCCCTCAGTCAGATCTTCGCAATAACTTTTATTCTCAGTGTACTATAACAAGAATAAATTTGATTAATTAAAGTTCATTTAATTAAGTAAATATCACTTACCTCACCAAGGCACAAATTACAATAGTCATCCCGTATTTGAAAATATAATCCTAAAGTAGCTATTAATGATGAAAAATCCTCTTCATTAGTTGAAAATAGTTTCATTAATCTTACAGCCAAGTTGAAGAGTCCGCCAGTTTCTGCAAAATTAATATTTAAATTTCGTTTCACGTAAATGATTTTTTTATATGTATAGTATTTTTTAAATCTTTTTTGTTGCAGCTCCTTTACAAGTAAAAGAACACAACATATAAATGCACATATAAACCTTTCATTTTTGAGCTTATATTCAATATTTTAACACCATGTAATAAAAAAAAAAACTTCTAAACGAAAAACTCGATACGTTCGTGAAAGAAGAGACGAAATCTAGCAGAAATGTGTGAAAACAACTTATTTATGTTTCTTATGCACATTTAAAATTTAAAGATCATTTTGGCCGTAATGTAAGATGAAATTTTGCAATCGTTTATCAAGAATCAAGTATTTCTACATTATTAAAATTAGTCACTGAATTCGAAAATAATAAAATTACAGCAATTAAAGCACAGAGAAATAAGAAAACCGCATTTTTATTTTTAATTAAAATTGCTTAAATTTTTCTTTTTCTGGCTTTTCTATGATTTTTTTTATGAATGTTAATGAAAAAAAATATATTTTTTCGAAATCTACTGTGCGAATATTTTAGAGGTACACACATAACAAAAATTATTATGATTCGTATTTTCTTTTATTTCTAAATTTAATTTTGTTTTCATTTTATACTATGTAATGTAAATTGAGTAGGCTGAAATGTCAAACTGTTGTTAAAATATAAAAGTGCACTCATGTGATACTTCAGTCATAAAAAATCATAAAAAGACCGAAAAAAAAGAAAGAAATTTTGATGCAAATTTGAGCATTTAAAAATGCATTTTTTTCACCATGCATTTTATTCTACTTCAATCGCTTTTATTTTATTATTTTTAAATTCAGCGATCAATTTAACATGGAAATACATAATTTTTAGACAATCACAAAATTTTATTTTACCACAGCTTAAATGACTTTTAAATTTCAAATATACATAAAAAACATAAATAACTTGATCTCTTGGAAAAGAATGTACTTTTATGCTAAATTTCATTTTAATTTTTATGAATATGTCGACTTCTTCATGTATGAAAAAAATAATTTTTTTGTTATATAGTATAATAATAATTTAAAATTTATACCAATAAATATTACCAAATAAATATTACCAAAAAATGTATCTAAAAATATTATCAGAAAAATATATGTAAAAATTATTTCCCTAATTGCATCTTATATTTAAATAGGTTTATTTAAATTTTCTGTTTTTAATAAAATTTGTAAATTAAATTAATGTAATTAATTATAAATCTAATTAATGTTATTACTATCTAATTGTAAATAAAAAAAATGAAAATTTTGAGAATCCTCGCGATTCTCCTATCCTGATAATCATTTTGAAAAATGAAACTGCTATATATAAATAAAATATTAATATTTACTTCTTATTGTCATGGTCTTGTAATCTTCTTCAGTTGGACAAATAAAATTATCTCTCCAAAAAATATCCATTCCCTGACCTCTGTGAAGTTCCAGCAATTGTTCCATATACACTTTCGTTGCCTAATAGAAAATCAGAAACATAAGAATATCTTTTTTATACGTGTTTAATTATTTAACAAATAGTCAATGTATTACTATCAATATTATTTTAAGTAGATTTCTAGATTTTCCAAAGAAACAACTGATATATGGAAAAAATAATATTCCCTAAGAATCTAAATATATTTCTTAACATATCACAAAAGTTAAAAGAAAGATATTAAACATTTAAAATATATATCATCGTGATTCATTTTGGATGTCGAAAGCTCATCAAAATTATCTAAAGTTATAATATATATCACTTACTGCCGGTATAATAATATATCACTTACCGCCGGATGTTGTAAATTAACAACTCTCTCCAAAGCAACAAATAATACGTAATTAGCGGCACTTAATGAGCTAGCAATTCCATAAACTGAATGCGCAACAGGAATGCCTCTTCGCAAAATAGAATTATCTTGAATATCATCAATGCTATAAAAAAATAAATAAACCAAAAAGATAATTTTCTTCTTCTTGCAAGAATGACAGAAGAATGTGTAATCAAAAAAGTGTATTAAATAAAATATCGCATCGAATGTGACAGAAAGAAAACTTACACAATACTTGAATTGTGAAGCATATTTACGATCTCATCGATCGCTTGTAGTCTATCGTCCGATATTCTTAACCAGTAATTAAAAGCTTTTGCTAATTTCGCTCTTATTTGTTTCCCGGGAACTTGAAGAATATATCTGATTGGTTCCAATAATTTCTAAAAAAAAAAAAAAATTG